>NC_050078.2:31471884-31741884 GCF_009764565.3 Dermochelys coriacea
AGGCTAACCACTTTTAAATCCCTCCTGGCCAGAGGAAAAAACCTTTCACCTGTAAAGAGTTAAGAAGCTAGGATAACCTCACTGGCACCTGACCAAAATGACCAATGAGGAGACAAGATACTTTCATAGCTGGGGGGGGGGGGGGGCGGAAAACAAAAGAGTTCTCTCTGTCTGTGTGTTGTTTTTGCCCGGACCAGAGCAGGAATGCAGGTTAGAACTCTTGTAAAGAGCTAGTAAGCAATCTAGTTAGATATGTGTTAGATTCTATTTTGTGTAAATGGCTGATAAAATAAGTTGTGCTGAATGGAATGTATATTCCTGTTTTTGTGTCTTTTTGTAACTTAAGGTTTGGCCTAGAGGGATTCTCTATGTTTTGAATCTGATTACCCTGTAAGGTATTTACCATCCTGATTTTACAGCGGTGATTCTTTTACTTTTTCTTCAATTAAAATTCTTCTTTTAAGAACCTGATTGCTTTTTCATTGTTCTTAAGATCCAAGGGTTTGGGTCTGTGTTCACCTATGGAAATTGGTTTATCAAGCCTTCCTAGGAAAGGGGGTGTAGGCTTTGGGAGGATTTTTTTTTGGGGGGGGAAGACATTTCCAAGCGGCTCTTTCCCTGTTAAATATTTATTAGATGCTAGGTGGTGGCAGTAATAAAGTCCAAGGGCAAAAGGTAAAATAGTTTGTACCTTGGGGAAGTTTTAACCTAAGCTGGTAAAAATAAGCTGGTAGAAATAATTAGGGGTTTTTTCATGCAGGTCCCCACATCTGTACCCTAGAGTTCAGAGTGGGGAAGGAACCTTGACAAATGGTATAGACAAAACTAGACTTGCTTCATGCTCAATCACCCCAACTTCTAAAGAGTGTGGCTGCTGTGCTTAAAGGATTAGATTTCTTGGGGCTGTTGCTTAGTTTTCTCTTCTGTTAGTGCTTAGCTGAAGTGCAGCATGACTCTCCTTTTTGTATCAAGAAATGGCAAAGATTTATATAAATCTCAATATTCTATTCAATCACATCTTAATCCTCATGACACCGGCTTTTTTACACTTTGTCAATCAAATGAATGGTGTGGAAGTTTGCCTTTCTGGAGAATCTGCTTCCAATGGGGATAAAGCTTTTTTAATCACTGCTCCATTTAATAACCCAATGAGAGTGTTATCTATGGAGAGCCCACACCTCTGGAACTTGCTTTGTCTGGCAGCCTGCCACAGCCCAGATGTCAAGGTAAAGGAAGCAGTTTTAAAATCAGCAAGTTAAAAAAAATCAGCTATTTACATGATCTGAAATCCAGCAGCTGTGCTAGAGAGATGTCGTCAGTTCAAAGAAAGGGGTGGGGAAACTGTCATTTCTCAGATTCTCAATTTCAGGAGCATGCTACAAAATATATTCTGTCTTTATTGCATCAAATTTGAAGCTCCTATGTTTAAATTTCCCTACAATCCCTGCTCTCTCAAATCAAGTAATTTAGAAGGGAATAAAGATTACAGGTTTACAGAAAGCTCTACAGTGAAAGGACTGCTTTAAATTGTGTATTGTGCCGCTCTGAGCACATGGCCAAGACCAAATGATAATATGGAAAAACTGCCAGAAAAAGAGGACTTAATGCTGAGCTCACTCATCCAAGGGCTAACTTGATTAAAGTCAATGGAGTCCCATCTGGGCAAAGCCAGCGTAAGTGAAATCTAATTCAAGTCTTTCTCGTACATACTTCCTCTGAGACTTTCAGGACTCTTGTGTCCATTCTTCCTTCCTCAGCAATACTAACTAACCACCACACTGATATATGTACTACCTTTGTAAACTACATAAAATGTAGCAGGATATTCCCAACTTTAACATGACATGTTTACAGAAATTACCTTTTTGCATCTCATTTGAGTTGCCTCAGACAAATCAGGAGAAATGCATATTCTCTGAGTCACTTAACACATTGTTTTTTCTGTTGAGTGTCATCAACATTCCATCTTCATCTATAACAAAAAGAAAACATACAGCTATGATAATGATGCTGTTTCAGGACCAATAGAGTCTGATTATAGCCTTGTTTCTCAATCACTGGCATGTTCTGGGCTACTATGAACAAAAACCAAGTGTCATTATCAGATTTTCCCTACTGTCCTAGTTCTTGAGGATGTGGGCTGTGCCAGGGACAGAAGAGTTAAGAAGAGATACAAAGAGAAGATGTGCTGGATATGCAGATTTATGGACATGCAAAAAATTTCATAATCCTTAGTATCTAATTCTGGCCTTCTCAATGAGTTCATTATTAATTATTTTCCTGTCAAAATGCGTTATAGCACTGAACAACTTATCTTAGAAAGCACTTACTGTATGGGATGTTAGCCCTGCTGTATGACTCTTTGAAACACTCCAAAACTATGAGTTCTTTTGTGTCTTGAGAAAATGGAGTGTAGTTGTAGCACTGTTGCTCCCAGGATATTGGAGAGACAAGGTGGGCATGGTAACATCTTTTCTTTTATTGGACCAACTTCTGTTGGTGAGAGACAAACTTTTGAGTCACACAGAGCTCTTCTTCAGGTCCGGGAGTACCTTTTCCAGATCTGAAGAAGAGCTGTGTGGCTTGAAAGCTTGTTTCTCTTACCAACAGAAATTGGTCTAATAAAAGATATTACCTCATCCATCTTGACTCTTGAGAAAATGGAAGCCTTTGTATCTATCACTTTGGTGAAATACGCAATGACTATAGTTCAGAGTAGCAGCCGTGTTAGTCTGTATTCGCAAAAAGAAAAGGAGTACTTGTGGCACCTTAGAGACTAACAAATTTATTAGAGCATAAGATTTCGTGAGCTACAGCTCACTTCATCGGATGCATTTCATTACTTCTAAAACAATGGTTGGAAAAGAAAATATTAACTGTCAAAGAAATTTAAATGTGACTGGAAAGACCATATATTTTGGGTGCATATAGAATCCCAACACATGAAATAATAAAGGGTTCCTTCTGGATTGTTCAGTTTCTTTCCAAAGCAATTGGAGAGAGAAATTAATCCAAACTCATCCCCTTCATCCTACCCTTCAAGTCATTATAATGTGCCTATATTTCTGTTGTTTGTTAGTCTTCTCTGCTACATTCTAGATTCAGAGTCTTTCATGTTGGAGCATCTCTACTCGAAGTCTTGGTGCTGACCTCTTCATAGTGTAAATACACCCGCATTTTCTCCTTTGTTGCACTCAGGATGATTTCAGACATTCTTGGAACACAATCTGAGGAACAATTCTGTATGTTCTTATGCAGTCTCTCTTTTTTAGGCATGTCATAGAATATTTCCCTTTAGCAGCTCAAATTTTTGAAAGTGCTACAAAGATATTCTTCTCTCCCGTCATTGTTATCAGTTTACTTAAGAGAGTAGAATGCTTAGCACATGCCTCTCCCACCTCCCAAAATCATTTCCCTCTGTCCTAAATGCTCCAAAACAAGGACTACTGAGGTGGATCCAGAAAGAAACTCCTGCTATGATTAAATTGGATCATTTAAAAACTGCTGCTCCAATGACAAATCTATGTACTTGCCAGTGTTACTTTGCTATTACTGGTTGATGCTACCTATTGTATTCTTAGAAATTGTACAGATGGCACATATACTGCATTCAGGCATGGATTTTGTCCATCTATCTCTCAAAAGAAATATTTCTTTAATTATTCAAGACAGGTTGATGGACAAATCTGTCTTAGATATTTAATACTAATGTATTAATGCTTAGATGACTTATAACAATAGGAAGTCATCAGTTTGTTTTCTAAATCCTAATGCAATGGTTGCCATAAGAACACAAACTATGTGTACATTTGAATGCATCTATGCTTCATAATTATGCATGGTTGTGTGCTATTATAATTGACATAAAATATAAAACAGGTCAAAGAGCAGCTATTAAAACTATTTTTCATTTTGCTGCCTGACAGCCAGCCACATCAATGCCTAGTACATTTAATAGGACCGTACAAAGAATGCAAAGATAGTTGTATAATTTCAACCGTATTAAAACCTCCAGAACTTGCAACCTAATTATTTCCTACAATATCTTGTTAACTATATCGCTTTATTTGGAATGTATCTGTTTTCCAATTAAACAATAGAAGTATATTAAATTAGCATGGGAGGATCATAAAACTTTTGGACATATTTCATAGAGGTCATTCTGTTAGGTTAAGAATTATCTCAGGCACAATGATTTTCTGCCACTTAAAATCAAAAATAATGTTAGAATTGTGCTAATTCCATATGGCTCTACCAAAGGAGTAAATGCTAGTTGTGTCCTCCTAACAATTGTGACAAAGTTCCTGCTCTACCTTGGTGGGTCTTGCGCTTATTGGCAGATTTGCTCGCCTTGGAGCTTCACGGCAGCCCTCAGCTTGGCTGTTATTCTGAACCCACAGTCTAGGTCAACTCCTCCTGTGTCTGACCAGGAATTGGGAGGTTTGGGGGGAACCCGGGCCCATCCTCTACTCCAGGTTCCAGCCCAGGGCCCTGTGGAATGCAATTATCTAGAGTGCCTCCTGGAACAGCTGTGCGACAACTACAACTCCCTGGGCTACTTCCCCATGGCCTCCTTCCAACACCTTCTTTATCCTCACCATAGGACCTTCCTCCTGGTGTCTGATAATGCTTGTGCACCTCAGTCCTCCAACAGTCCGCGTTCTCACTCTCAGCTCCTAGTGTCTCTTGCTCCCAGCTCCTCACACGCACACCACAAACTGAAGTGAGCTCCTTTTTAAAACCCAGGTGCACTGATTAGCCTGCCTTAATTGATTCTAGCAACTTCTTGATTGGCTGCAGGTGTTCTAATCTAATCTAATCTAATCTAATCTGTTTTAAGTGTCTCCAGAAGGTTCCTGATTGTTCTGGAACCTTCCCTGTTACCTTACCCAGGGAAAAGGGACCTACTTAGCCTGGGGTTAATATATCTGCCTTCTATTACTCTCCTATAGCCATCTGGCCTGACCCTATCACACAATAGAATGACAAAAAAGAAAATGCAAGAAACACTCTGAATTTATAAAATGTACCTGAACAGGTTATATCATATACAATTTGCACAAGCTTTTTTTTTCCTCTTTGTCATCATTAGTGTCATGACAAATCATCATCTATTCCGGTCTTTATTTCTGGATTTTCATATTCTTTTGGGGAAATTATATTCTGTGTTTTGTGTATTCGATACTTTAAAAACTAGGTTTGAGAAAGGAGCATTAACCCAAGCTAAAATATGCATAGTTGCATTCATCCCCAAACTTTCCAACAGAGATAAGTATGTATTTCAAGTTGGTGCTGAATACCACAGCTATGCTAATCAGAACAATATATAACACCCCATGGGGCAGATCCTTAGCTGATGTAAACTGTCCCAGAGCCAGGGACGTCAGTGGCACTATTACAATTTGCCAAAAGAGGATCTGCCCTACAGGACCAAATACTGATGATTAAGTCAGAGTAAAAGGGTTTTTGCTCTGAGTGTTTTGGGCTTTGCATTTTTATTTTGCATTAGGTTGCATTAGGTCCAAATGACAAGGAAAACAATACAGGCCCCTAATAAGCTATAGGGTCTGCTGTATCATACATGCTAAGTCTGGTTGGAGACTGGATGTTTCAGGAGACTGGCAATGGACTCTAGATCAGTTTATATTGGACAGTTCAAGACCATTCCAAGTCAATAGTGACTGAAAGCTGCTATCCAGTTTGTGGTTTATGTGGAGTAAATTTGGTAAGTTCAGTCCAATTTCCCAACATAAAGATGACTGTCACAAAAACTACCACCACAAATGACACTGGTTGGCAGTTCCAATAGGGAGGTCAAGGTCTGAAAGGGAGTGATGCTCAAACTCTGCTTTATCTGGTTGAGCACACAGGTAAGGGGAGCATAGAGAAGGATTAGTTGCTGGAGCCCATCCTGTACCTGCTCACTGGATAGAAGACTGCTGCCTCCAATGTTGCTGATCTGGCACTTTTCACTATCAATGAATTAACTTGCATTCATTTCCCTGCCATTCCTTACTTTTCTGTTCTTAGCTCTATTTGCATCATGCCTTCTGCACCTTGTCCCTTCCACTCCACCAATTATGACAACCTCAATGCCCTGTTTCATATTTCTGCAAGTATCATATATGCCCTCTACAATGCTACTCTTGACACACACAACGCCCTTTTTAAACTGGTCTGCAGGGCCTTGCCTTCTGTATATCAAGTCTCTTCTAAAGAACCATTTCTACAAAGATGCCCACAAGAAACTAAGTGACTGATTATGATGAGGTGTAGGGCGCTTTTGCAATAGTTCTTTATATCTTAGCTTCATAAAGTATTTGTATTATCAGAATATGGCCAAGCATCACTTAACTACTTTACTTGCGTGTTGTTCCCTCCCTTTTCACCTACCTTCCATCTGTCTGTTTCCTTTGCCTTTTTAGAATGTAGGGATTCTGCCTTACTTTGTACAGCTCCTAGCTCCTGGAAACAATAACTCAAAAAAAGATGAAAGTTGTATGTATGGGGGAAGATGGGAATAACACTAACTGACCAAAACTAAAGTTACTTCTCCAGAATTAAATCCTGTGGAGTATATCCATCTCAAAACAGTCCAGGACATGATGCAATTAGTTACAGAAAGCATGGACAATTCAAGGCTCTAGGCCAAAGTGCTAGTCTTTTTGCTAGTCATCTAGAGTGAGATCAATAAAAATGCTTGATATTCCCTACCAGCAGCATCTTTGATTGTGAAGGCACAGAGGAATCAAGAAAATAAAAACTGGCGGATTCCCTTTGTTCTTTGTTGCTATGACATTATGAAAAGTAAGTACATATCTTTTGTCAAGATTTTCATTTAAACCTCTTCTTCTTGAAGTGTTGTGGTTAGTAGTGACTGTAAAAGTGGATTATGTGAAGAAAGATTACTTAAAGGTGTCAGGGGGCCTCCAAAGAGTATGTGAGACAGATGGTGAGATGTCCAACTTAGAGCTTGTAAACCTCCTCTTGGAGCAAACAGTACACTTGTCACAGTATCTAATTTAACTGTAAATAGCGGCTGTGTCTTCAGATCAGTATAATGCAAGGTTCCAAGTTCAATAAATGTGGTCAGAGACTGCCACTGAAAAAGGTGCCTGTATGCTTTCATCAAACTCTCTGTTAAATCCCTGAACAGTATTCTGCTTTCTGCACAAAATATACAATGCCTTGTATAGGCTCCGACAGCAATTCTGCAAATCATTACAGAGGTGGTAATAAAATACTTTAGCAAAATGAAGAGAAACAGATGGGATATTTTATGAAAATGAGGCAAGTAGGAAGTCTAAGAATTCAAAACACTTTTATTGCCTTAAAAATCTTACCACTGTACCAGCTACAGGGACATATATATTCCTGTACAATAAAAAGAAAATAAAGGGCACTTCTTGTCGAACAATTATATGCATCCTACTTACTGGTAACAGACCTGCACTGGAGAACACATTAGCTAATTGAAACAGGCTTTTATAAACATCTCAGGCATCTGAGTAGGTGTTATCAAGGCAGAGTTTCAACACTGGTGAATAATGTCAAAGGGATTTTTTTGATATATCATAGCCTAACTCTGCCATCATGACTCATGTTGAGGTCTATCTGACTCTACACGTAGTTTCTTTGATTTCAAGGTACTGTTCAACATGGGTAAGGAAAGAGAATCAGTCCTTCCATGAACATAGTTAACTGAAAATGAAAACCAGAACAGCCAAGGAATGTCAGCATTCTCTTTCCCTGAGGTATTGGGGAGGTTAGTTGTTGACACTACTTAGAAGAAATCTTTCTAAAAATGTACAGTGTCAGGCTATGAGAAGACACTAATGCCTTAACTTCTATAGACTTCCATTCAAAAGCTAAAGTTTCCCAAGACAAGGTTTTGGCATCTTTTAAATGGTCGCTTTTAGAAGCACTGTATTAAATCACCCTGTGTTGACCTTGGCTGTTAGTGGATGAGTTAATCCTTGGAGCTTGCTGTGCACCTTCTTCCTTAGTGGATGTGTAATTTATCTGCCCAATAAAGGGTTAGATTAATTTGCAGCCTTGGCATCATGCTGGACTCACTACTGAGATCCTGAAGAGGATATGCTGATAGCCACAGTTGATCTCAAAACATCTTCCGACCCTGGCTGGCAAGACTCCTCTCTGTCCATTAATCTCAGATGGTGATTTAGCTGCAAAAGTTCATTTGCCATCTCCAGGCTGGACGTCTATAATGCACTATATATGGGGTCAGGTAAAAAAGACACAAAAGGCTACACATGCTGCACCAATGCAGCGGCCTGTCTCAGAGGAGAGAGCTGTTTAGAGCATGCGATTTGTGTCCCACAAGCTGCGTTAAATCCTCATTCACTGGGTGATTGACAATCTTCAAAAGTGGTCAATTGTTTTTATTTTTTATGATTAATGACACCTGTTAACTGACATCTTTCTGTTGCAGCAGGGAGTCATATAGCACAGTGTGAATAATATGGAGTTACTCTCATGGGAATAGGGAGTAACAAGCTAAGAGCAGTGACCACAGCTGACAGATGACTGTTAATACAGGTTTCATTGTATATTAAATATATTATTGTATTAGGGAGTGTTTTCTCTATGTTGTCACTTTTTTTAATAGATCCTGAACAGGGACAAAGTTTTGGGCCCAACTTTGTTCTTCAAAATGGGGATGTTCACCATCATGTATATTCTCAAATCTGCTTCTGCACATGCAAACTATGAGTTGATGCAAATAGGAAACAAATACAGAGATAATATAGTCCATTCCCAGCCAATAATATTTAGCATTTTTCTTCTATGACTCTCAAAGTGCTTTATTAAGGAGGAGAAGTGTGAGGATACACAAGTCCTAAACCTGGTCTAGCAGGTTCTTGGGGCACTGCCACATCCACTACACCACCAAACAGCTCTACTGGTTGACTGTTGAATTGGGAGCCCTAAGAGCTTACACTCCACTAAAGGTACTGCCCATAGGGACCTGATCGGAGGATATCTGACATTCCTGTTTGGGCTCGGTACCCTATTTAAGTTGGGAATAGAAACAGGAAGTTGTCTGTGCAACAAGGTGGATCCTGGCTGGCTACTGCTAGAGACCCTGCCGACTGCTACCTGATTCCTGGCCTCATTCCCAATTCCTGACTTTGACCTTACCCTGTTTCCAGCTCCAGCCTCGTTATAGTCCCTGAACCCCATTGTCCTGTTTTCTGACTGCTCCGGCTCTGGCCATAGGCCCTGTCTTGCTGGCTTCCAACTCATCGCTGACCCTGGGCTTTGGCTCCTGTTTCCTACCTGACCCAGCACTGACTCCTAGCTGCTGACTTCAGACCTGCCCAGTGGCCTGGGGTTGCTGCACACCATGTTGACCATGAGGCCAGACTGCCCGTGTCCCAGTTGCTGGTACTGGTCTTCCACAGGCCCTGACAGTAAGTTAAATTATTTCCATGTTACAATTGTGAAAGCTGATGTCCAAATCCATGATAGAGCTAGAAGTTGCCCCCATGTTTCCTGATTCCTAGTCTGATGCTCTACCTATTGGACTAATGCAGTATTATTTCCTATAGTATAATATCTAGTGCTCTGGTTTATCCACTTTTGAATCACCCAAGCAATGGAGTGGTAGACTTCCAGAAGCATAAAGAAAAATATGACGTACACAGGGACTGGAAGCTATAGTAAAAGAGTGGGCCAAGCCATATGGAAGTCTGTATACCTGAAGTAAAATCTTAAAAATCACAGAGCTGCCTAATGGTAAGCAAGAAGTGAAGTATAGGGGGAGAGACCAAAAAGTAAAAAAATCCCACAATCGGTTAGAATGGCAATGAATGCCTGCATGAGGATGCCAATGTACTTGAGGGAACAGTTAAGATTTGTTTTATGACTGCAGTCATGCCTCCTGAGCTTCACATGTTGCAGGACAGGTCAGAAGCCCCTCAAGGGCCTGTCTGATCATAACCTATTGTAGGGATGCTATGGATGCAGCTGCTTGGACTGATGTGTGGATCTAATAGCTTGGCACACTTCTTGTATGAAATCTGGTCTTCAGCCTGGGGAGAAGGACATTATCATGCTCTCAAATCCCGCAAAAGGGGAGGGATTGGCTGGGAACAAGAACTGTACTCTTACATGTTACTCAGTGTATGTTGGTGAGTATCTGTCGTTCAGGTGGGTTTGGGTGTCCTGGTAGCTGTTAATACCCTGCTTGAGGACCAAGCCTTGGCAATTTAATTATTTAACGTGGTAATGCCATTATCTTGTGTGTGTTAATATGACTGCAGTCTGATTGCTCACATGTCTATTGTTTGTTTCCCAGCCAGCTGGTAAGTTTCAGAATTGCCTGCTATTCCACACACTGGGTAAGGAATCCCCTGATGCAGAATATGGAATGGTGATGAAAGCTGCAGTGACGCTGTAGACCACTTCCCAGTCCATTTTGAATAATGACTCTCAGTAAAGTGATGCTGCCCTACCATCTGAAGCACATAGCCAATACCTAGCTTTCTGATGATAGGGATCTTTGGTACATCCATGAAAGTAAAGCCACTTCACATAATATTTAGTTCAGTTCAGTAGGTCAAAAACTTGGGGAATCTTAGCTATGTTTAGTAAGCTTAAACTCAGCTGCCCCATACACTCTTTATGTAGATTTTGGATTATGCTAGCCTAAAGCACAGCTTTTACCGTTAAAATTCTTTAAAGTGCGGATTTCGAAGCATGTAAAAGCTCTGGATTCCATTACTGAAAAAGGTATCAGAAAAGTGTTGAGCTAGGTAATTACCTTAATCCAATCGAAATAGTTGGTCACAGTATACATACATTAGATGAGCATCTAGAGTCAGACTTGATCATGCAGTCAACCCGAACAAAATTAGCTCAGCAACGGAGGGCCAGGTTTTTTAATTAGTTCACAGTGGCAAGAACATTTAATGTTTCCAAAAGTCAAGTGCAAATTCTACAAGTGACACAATTCAAGAAGACTTCATAAGGTTGAATTAAGCCTGGCCTGGCCTCCTACAGTCACATGCAGCATCCAAAGCTAACTTAATTTATCCCTTACTGTTAGCGTCCCTACTAACTTCCATAGACTGAGCCATAAGAAAAAGTAATGTTATGATTAACTTTATAGTAATAAGCTATTGCATTCAAAATACACATTTAAGTCTAATTTTCATTGAACTACACAAAAGCTGAAAATATAATAGCAATTCCCAGTCAGTTGACAGTAGCACTGTAATTGGCTACCCTGGCTTGTGCAGGTTTAATAAAATAAATGGGATTCATGAAAAAGCTCAATGGTCACGTAGTGGTTGCTTCATTTCTGTTGTATTGTCTTCAGGTTAGAAAATCCCTTTATTTAGTGTTTTTAAATATTTATGGGACACAGCTTGAAGCACATGGCACTTGGTGTACTCATGCTAAACACACAAGTGAATAACTTACTGAAATAAAAGGAAACACAAAGTTAATGCTAACCGTGAATTCCTTTCGCAACAATTACTACTTAGCCCAGTATAAAGGAGACTTTGTAGTCTATTGAAAAGCTACAGCATTGAATTATTAATTATTTCATACTTTCACACAAATACTTTTGCCCAGTAAAGCTGAACCATGCTCTCTCACAGCTGGCACATGTTGACTGGCTGTGAGAGGTTGGAAAAAACTTACCTGGTGAGTACTGCTGTTTTGCTAATAACTAAATAAGCTGTCAGTGCTATATCTGAATGAAATCACTTTTGTTGATTCTCCTTCAATGCCGCTTCAAGTGTATCTGATACAAATACTGCACCAAAGTGCATGCAGCTTATTTTAAAATGGCATGTCTATGAACGGCTGTTTTACATTTGTTCTGTTCTGAGCAGCATGGTTCCAGTCCCAATCCCCAGGTTGAGCCACTGGGCCAGATATTCAAAGTGCTCGGCACCCAGCAGCAACCGTTGTTTTCTTGAGCACTTCTGAAAATCTGGAGGCTTAATTTAGCTGCCTAAAAGGAAAACAAACTCTTTTTTGAAGATCTGGCCCACTCTACTGGTGTATAGACAGACCAGATGTGTGTGAGCACATGCTCGGAAATGACAATGCCTAGAGTGAGTTTTGCTGGAATCCCAAACAAGTGTTGAAAACTATTTCCACCAGGCCATTTCATAGTGTATTACTGTACACTACATACTGTGGTTAGATGTTTGGTGCTCTGTGTGTGTGTATTTTCTGTCATCTTCCTGTATGCTGCTCCAGCTCTGTGCAGACAGCCGGCATAGCACATATTGAGTGAACCGCCCAATGACCACAAGATCCGTTAAGGCACAAAAGCACCAGGACAGGTTTATTGTTGATAAAGCATGGTAAGAGCACCTGGCAGACTCTGAGGATACTAAGACATGCATGCCTGTGACAATGGACACAGCTCAGTGAATGGCGAGACTTTCCATTTCCCCCTCGGCTGAATAAAAATACTTCCTCTGAGATGCATCTTTATACCTCAATACAAACAAGTTATGTACTGCCTCTGACATAGTCAGTTATTGCTGCCTGACGTAGCTAGTTGTCACCCATCACTTTGTATATGTTGGTTCAATTAAAACATCTGTTACGTACTGTCATCCTAATCTTATCTTTTGAAAGAGGTCGGTGTGTTCCTGTTATTCATGGGGAATGTTTTTGTACCATCATTAATATCAAAATGTTCTGGTACCAATTAATATCAAAATGTGTTTGTGTAAGTACTCTGTGCTTAGCACTTCTTAAAAAATGTGTATTTCTGTAATATCAGCCCTGTTCTTGCCAGATTCCGTAAGCAGGTCCTGCCTCATAGCAGACCTCTAATACAAGGGTGTATCTCTCAGACTCTCTTCCTACTACACACGCTATTACATTTTTGAGAGAAAATTTTAAGTTTAATAATTTTATTCATACTATTTTTCAAATCCCTCAACCAGACAGCCTCAGTACAGGCCTTACAGAAAGAAAGAAAAATGCTAAATACCTTTGGAAACCTCTAACAAAGAACTAAAACTGTTTTTGTATAAATAATGACAGGTTTCAGAATAGCAGCCGTGTTAGTCTGTATTCGCAAAGAGAAAAGGAGTACTTGTGGCACCTTAGAGACTAACACATTTATTTGAGCATAAGCTTTCGTGAGCTACAGCCAGGACTAAATACTCTACATCTGAGACCTTTCTGATTTCCAGGGAAAGTCTACCTTTAGGGGAAAGACGCAAACCATTGTTGTGGTTTGGAATGTTAGAAGTGCTCCTTTAGAGTACAGGTGAGATGGTCAAATATCTCATTCAGTGCTACCTATATGCTGTGTGTGTGTGTATAGTCTGATTCCCCATTCTTTTACAGTAGTGTAATTGTGTTGAAGCCAGTGGTGTAATGAAGTGGAGAATCGGTGTGCATTTCACTCTCAGTACCTGATATGTTTTACTTAGATTTTAATTGGGATATCCAGCATCTGTCCTTGCCCTCCTAGCCACGGATTTCTACTTTGCTCATTCTTTCAGCCAGGATGTAATAAATCTTATTGAGAGGAAAAAAATAAGATTACTTTATCTGGTCCATCACTCTTTCTCCCCAGGTAATTTGGAATCCCAGATAACCAGGATATTTCCTAGGCAGAAAGATGGACTGTATGACTGACTAAGCTTTTCTCTTTCTAACTAGCATGAACCCTTGCCAGAGCCTCTTCCAACATATGATCATTGAGGTTCCCTGTGCTGGTTCTAAATTAATATTTTTGAAAACAACCAAATCAGAATGCTCAGTGATGACAGCTCTGTAGTCTTCTTGGTGCACTTGTTTAAAACAATAGGACAAATCCAGCACAGAGGAGCTAGGCAAACTATAGCAGAAGAACACAGAAGTAAATTAAGCTAGTATCATGTAAGCCAATAAGGGCCTGGTTGGCAGAATTTGCATCTCTAGTCAACAGCTGTCTATGCTCTAATCCTTGTATACATCAGAGGATATAATTCTGATCCTGAAAACATGTGTGCATGTGCTTAAGTTTGCCCTTGTGAACAGTCTCATTAAAGTCATTGTGACAGCTCATGTGAGCAAAGTTAAATATGTGCATAAGCATTTGCAGGATAGGGGCCTACATCTATAACCTAAGAATGTTTGATTCTGGAGTTCACATATCTGATCCTGCTCACTTACACCATGTAAATCAGGAGTAACTCTGCTACAGTCAATGGAGTTATGCAAGTGTAAGCATGAAGTGAGATAAATCGGATACTTCAGCCTGACTCCCTGCAACTTACAGCCACTTACATTACTGGAAATCACTATGGTAGTGTTTTACATTCACTCCATAATGGTGTTAGTGACATGGAGAATAAAGCCCTGTGTATTTTAAGCCATTTTATATATATTAGGGCTGTCAAGTAATTAAAAAAATTGTGATTAATCGTGCTGTTAAACAACAATAGAATTCCATTTATTTTAAATTTTCAAATATATTAATTTCAGTTACAACACAGAATACAACGTGTACAGTGCTCACTTTATATTTTTGGTAACAAATATTTGCACTGTAAAAAACAAAAAAATGTATTTTTTCAATTCACCTCATACAATTACTGTAGTGCAATCTCTTTATCATGAAAGTTGAACTTACCAATGTAGAATTATGCACAAAAAACCCTGCATTCAAAAATAAAACAATGTAAAACTTTAGAGTCCACAAGTCCACTCAGTCCTACTCCTTGGTCAGCCAATCACTCAGACAAAGGTTAGTTACAGTTTGCAGGAGATAATGCTGCCTGCTTCTTGTTTACAATGTCACCTGAAAGTGAGAACAGGTGTTCGCATAGCACTGTTGTAGCTGGCGTCACAAGATATTTATGTGCCAGATGCACTAAAGATTCATATATTACTGCATGCTTCAACCACCATTCCAGAGGACATGCATCCATGCTGCTGATGGGTTCTGCTTGATAATGACTGACGCCTGTTCATTTTCATCATCTGAGTCAGATGCCACAAGCAGAAGGTTGATTTTCTTTTTTGGTGGTTCGGGTTCTGTAGTTTCCTCATCAGAATGTTGCTCTTTTAAGACTTCTAAAAGCATGCTCCACACCTCATCCCTCTCACATATTGGACGTCCCTTCCAATTCTTAAACCTTGGGTCGAGTGCTATAGCAATTTTTAGAAATTTCACATTGGTACCTTATTTGCGTTTTGTCAAATCTGTCATGAAAGTATTCTTAAAATGAACGTGTGCTGGGTCATCATCCAAGACTGCTATAACATGAAACATATGCAAAATGCAAGTAAAACTGAGCAGGAGACATACAATTCTCTTCTCCCCTCCCCCCACTCAGAGTACAGTCACAAATTTAGTCGATGCATTATTTTTGTAATGAGCATCATCAGCATGGAAGCATGTCCCCTGGGATGATGGCCAAAATATGAAGGGGCATATGAATGTTTAGCATTTCTGGCATGTAAATACCTTGCTATGCCGGCTACAAAAGTGCCATGCCAACACACGTTCTCACTTTCAGGTGACATTGTAACTAAGAAGCAGGCAGCAGTATCTCCCATGAATGTAAATAAACTTGTTTGTCTTAGCAATTGGCGGAATAAAAAGTAGGACTGAGTGGACTTGTAGGCTTTAAAGTTTTACACTGTTTTGTTTTTGAGTGCAGTTATGTAACCAAAAAATCTACATTTGTAAGTTACACTTTCATGATAAAGAGATTGCATTTCAGTACTTGTATGAGGTCAATTGAAAAAATACTATTCTTTTGTTTATCATTTTTACAGTGATTCATAGATTCATAGATACTAAGGTCAGAAGGGATCATTCTGATCATCTAGTCTGACCTCCTGCACAGCGCAGGCCACAGAATCTCACCCACCCTCTCCTATGAAAAACCTCACCTATGTCTGAGCTATTGAAGTCCTCAAATCATGGTTTAAAGACTTCAAGGAGCAGAGAAGCCTCCCTCAAGTCACCCATGTCCCATGCTACAGAGGAAGGCAAAAAACCTCCAGGGCCTCTCCAATCTGCCCTGGAGGAAAATTCCTTCCCGACCTCAAATATGGCGATCAGCTAAACCCTGAGCATATGGGCAAGATTCACCAGCCAGATACTACAAAAAATTCTTTCCTGGGTAACTCAGATCCCATCCATCTAATATCCCATCTCAGGGGATTAGTCCTATTTACCCTGAATATTTAAAGATCAATTACTTACCAAAATCCCATTATCCCATCATACCATCTCCTCCATAAACTTATCAAGTAGAATCTTAAAACCAGATAGATCTTTTGCCCCCACTGCTTCCCTTGGAAGGCTATTCCAAAACTTCACTCCTCTGATGGTTAGAAACCTTCGTCTAATTTCAAGTCTACACTTCCTGGTGGCCAGTTTATACCCATTTGTTCTTGTGTCCACATTGGTGCTGAGCTTAAATAATTCCTCTCCCTCTCCTGTATTTATCCCTCTGATATATTTATAGAGAGCAATCATATCTCCCCTCAACCTTCTTTTAGTTAGGCTAAACAAGCTAAGCTCCTTAAGTCTCCTTTTATAAGACAAGTTTTCCATTCCTCGGATCATCCTAGTAGCCCTTCTCTGTACCTGCTCCAGTTTGAATTCATCCTTTTTAAACATGGGAGACCAGAACTGCACACAGTATTCTAGGTGAGGTCTCACCAGTGCCTTGTATAATGGTACTAAAACCTCCTTATCCCTACTGGAAATGCCTCTCCTGATGCATCCCAAAACCGCATTAGCTTTTTTCACAGCCATATCACATTGGCAGCTCATAGTCATCCTATGATCAACCAATACTCCAAGGTCCTTCTCCTCTTCTGTTACTTCTAATTGATGCGTCCCCAACTTATAACTAAAATTCTTGTTATTAATCCCTAAATGCATAACCTTACACTTCTCACTATTAAATTTCATCCTATTACTATTACTCCAGTTTACAAGGTCATCCAGATCTTCCTGTATAATATCCCGATCCTTCTCCGAATTGGCAATACCTCCCAGCTTTGTATCATCTGCAAACTTTATTAGCACACTCCCACTTTTTGTGCCAAGGTCAGTAATAAAGAGATTAAATAAGATTGGTCCCAAAACCGATCCCTGAGGAACTCCACTGGTAACCTCCCTCCAGCCTGACAGTTTGCCTTTCAGTAGGACCCGTTGCAGTCTCCCCTTTAACCAATTCCTTATCCACCTTTTGATGTTCATATTGATACCCATCTTCTCCAATTTAACTAATATTTCCCCATGTGGCATGGTATCAAATGCCTTACTGAAATCTAGGTAAATTAGATCCACTGCATTTCCTTTATCTAAAAAATCTGTTACTTTTTCAAAAAAGAAGATTAGGTTGGTTTGGCACGATCTACCTTTTGTAAAACCATGTTGTATTTTGTCCCATTTACCATTGACTTCAATGTCCTTAACTAATTTCTCCTTCAAAATTTTTTCCAGGACCTTGCATACTACAGATGTCAAACTAACTGGCCTGTAGTTACCCGGATCACTTTTTTTCCCTTTCTTAAAAATAGGAACTATATTAGCAATTCTCCAATCATTCGGTACTACTCCTGAATTTACAGATTCATTAAAAATTCTTGCTAATGGACTTGCAATTTCAGGTGCCAATTCCTTTAATATTCTTGGATGAAGATTATCTGGGCCCCCTGATTTAGTCCCATTAAGTTGTTTCAGTTTTGCTTCTACCTCAGATATGGTAACATCTACCTCCATGTCCTCATTCCCATTTGTCATGCTACCATTATCCCTAAGATCCACTTTAGCCTTATTAAAGACTGAGGCAAAGTATTTGTTTAGATATTGGGCCATGCCTAGATTATCTTTAACCTCCACTCCATCCTCAGTGTTTAGCGGCCCCACTTCTTCTTTCTTAGTTTTCTTCTTATTTATATGGCTATAGAACCTTTTACTATTGGTTGTAATTCCCTTTGCAAGGTCCAACTCAACTCGACTTTTAGCCTGTCTCACTTTATCCCTACATGTTCTGACCTTAATTAGGTAGCTTTCCTTGCTGATCCCTCCCATCTTCCACTCCCTGTATGCTTTCTGCTTCTTCTTAATCACCTCTCTAAGATGCTTGCTCATCCAGCTTGGTCTACAACTCCTTCCTATGAATTTTTTCCCCTTTCTTGGGATATAGACTTCCGATAGCTTCTGCAGCTTTGATTTAAAGTAATCCCAGGCCTCCTCTACCTTTAGATCCATAAGTTCTTCAGTCCAATCCACTTCCCTAACTAATTTCCTTAATTTTTGAAAGTCAGCCCTTTTGAAATCAAAAACTCTAGTTGCAGATTTATTTTTGTTAATCCTTCCGTTCAGTTTGAACTGAATTAGCTCATGATCACTTGAGCCAAGATTGTTCCCTACAACCATTTCTTCTGTGAGGTCCTTGCTACTCACCAAAATTAAATCTAAAATGGCATCTCCTCTAGTCAGTTCAGCAACTACTTGATGAAGGAATCCATCAGCTATCGCATCTAGGAAAATCTGAGCCCTATTATTATTACTAGCACTAGTCCTCCAGTCTATATCTGGGAAGTTAAAGTCTCCCATGATCATGCAGTTTCCATTAGTATTTACTTTATTAAAAACATTAAAAAGGGCTCTATCCATATCCAAATTAGATCCCGGAGGTCTATAGCACACCCCAAGCACTATAGTAGGAGAGGCTTTACTAGTTATCTTCCCCAATGTAATTTTTGCCCAGACAGACTGTCTTATCCATTGCATCGCTTCTTATTTCTTTACATTCTACCTCATCATTGATATACAATGCTACTCCACCTTTACCTTTGTTTCTGTCTTTCCGAAACAGCACATACCCTTCAATACCTGTAGTCCAGTCATGACTACTATTCCACCATGTTTCTGTTATCCCTATAATATCTGGTTTCACTTCCTGCACCAGTAGCTCTAGTTCCTCCATTTTGTTACCTAGGCTCCTCGCATTGGTGTACAAACATCTTAATTTTTGCTGTTTGGCCTCACTCACATTTTGTACCCTATTAGGCACAGTCATTCTACAGCCAGTATAACCTATTAGACTAGTATCCACACCGCCCTCACTCCTTATATACATTCTCCTACCCATGGCTGTATCCTTTCTTACTTCGTCTTCCCTCTCAATGCTAAAATCTGGCGTGGAGATTACCTGGACATCTCCCAACCATCTCCCCCCAAATTCCTAGTTGAAAGCTTTCTATAAGTTGTGCCAGCCTTGATCCTAGAAGTCTATTTCCTTCCCTACTCAGATGAAGTCCATCCCAAGAGAACTGTCCTCTGTCCGTGAATGCCTCCCAGTGGCCATACATCCCAAAGCCCTCCTTATAGCACCACTGCCTAAGCCATCTGTTGACAGTCATAATCTTGTCACACCTTGTTGCCCTTCTCTAGGAACAGGAAGGATCCCACTAAAGATCACCTGCGCCTCAATTTCCTTAAGCATCTTCCCCAGCCTAGCATAGTCTCCCTTAAAACTTTCCGGCGAGAATCTAGCTGTATCATTTGTTCCCACATGAAGGATAATTAGGGGATTCTTTCCTGCTCCCTTTAATTCTTATAATCCTCTTCAACCCATCCTGTGTCCTCCTGGGGCTCATATTTGGTGTAGTCTCCCTTGACTCTTCCGCTTTTCCTATAGGACTAGCCTCTCTTCTCTTCTTCCTTACCCTTCCACCTTCAACAAATACCTGTTGAGCCCCTTCTTCATTTTCCAACTCTGCAAACCTGTTCCTAAGCTCTATTTCTCCTTCACTAGCCCGTCTTTTCCTCTGCCTGGTCCTTTTAGTCACATGCTTCCACTGACCACTTTCCTCGCCCAGTCTCCCCTCAAAATTCCCCAGCCCTGCTTCCATCTGTGAGTCTGAGCTTTTCCCTTCAGATACCTCATGTCTTTGCTGAGCTTTTCCCTTCAGATACCTCATGTCTTTGCTAATGTCAGTGCATATATTTGTAATAAAAATAGAAATATAAAGTGAGCATTCTTCACTTTGTAGTCTGTGTTGTAAGTGAAATCAATATTGAAAATGTAGAAAAACATCCAAAAATATTTAATAAATTTCATTTGGTATTCTATTGTTATAAGTGCAATTAATTGCGATTAATTTGTTTTGAGTTAATCGTGTGATTTAACTGCGATTAATTGATAGTCTTAATATCTATCTATCTATGTCTATATAGAGAGATAGGTATAAATATAAAACTGGAATAAGGAAATTAAGTGATTTGTCCTTGAATAATTTTTTAAAATTAAAACCTGGAAAATCAATTCTGAAGGGCATTTTATTGTTTGAACTTATATTTCTAAGTTAAATGTTAGTTGTTTCCAATTCAAATAGATTCTAACTTCATGAAATTGTGACATTTCACAGAACACTCACGGAAACATTTTCAGTTACATAAAATTCTGGATCCTTGACCACTCTTTTATTGAGCAATGGACCCTAAGTGATGACATCTATTGTCAAAGGCATCTTCCAAAAAATGCAGCAATTTCTGAAAGAGAAATGAGATTGTCTTTTTAAGTAATATAACAGTTGTGCAATTTTCTGCTTTTTGGCCATTTTTTATTTCCTGTGGGTTTTAAGTAGAGACCTCCAATTTAAAACCTATTATTCTGTAGACAGCTTCCTCCCTTCCTCCCCTCATCTAACCTTGCTCTAGTCTCTGCCCTGTTATTTTCACACTTGTTCATTTTGCTTAGCATGATATTCTATTTAAAATATATATATATGGTACATGTATGACACTCTCTCATATATTTACATGTTAAAGATGACAAAGTTTTACATTCTCCTATATATCAACACATTGCTTCTCAGAATAATAAATGTTTGCTCTTTAATGAAGTAGAAATTATTATTTCAACACTTGTGGCTGTGCTCATTTTCCTCAGAAAAAAATTGTTAGTGATAATTGACTCTCACAATGAAAGAAAGCATTTTATGGGGAAGAAGATTCCCTCCACTCACAGGGAGAGAGCCCACAAAGGAAGTTTTATCTGGGACTTTTAATATCAATATACATATTCCAGTTGTCTTGTAAAGCACCACAAAGTTGCTAATATGGGTGCAAGGATTGCATATCAGGGTATGTTTACATTGTAGTCATCAGGTGTGATTGCAATTTGTGTAGACCTATCCAAGCTAGCTTCAATTTAGCTAGCTCAACTACCACAGCAGTGAAACATTGACAGCATGAGCTTCAATTTGGATAACTACTTGGACAGTTTCATAGCTTTGATACCTAAGATAGCTAGATTAAAGCCACCGCAGACATATATCCAGTCACAGACCCTGATTTCGGTGTAGACAATACTCTCAGACTCGGAGATCAGTAAAACATTTGTGAAGGGGATGCTCAGATCCCACAGTAGTGATTGTTGGATTAGTATGCAGAGAACTGAAGGATTTTTCCAAATCTATCATTTTACATATGGGCAGGGAGTGTATTGGCCCCTGGTTATTACTCTTTCATGAAGAGTACTGCCCCAACCAGTGTATTATCCAGGGGGGGAAAAAGGCTGGGAAGTTGGGTTAGATAAAAAACGTTGAACTTTTTCAAGATTAACACCTAACATCACTTTTCTTGAAGTATTGTGCTTGAAGTACTGACTGCCACTAGTGGACTCCATGGTTTAAAATAATTTAAATTTATCAGGGTTGCAGAATCAGGCCCTAGCTTAGTATTCCTTTTTGCACGATGCATGTTGATTGCAGATTGGGACTGTGATAATTTGATGTCTCACCAGGACATCACTATTCATGTTCCCAACAGGAATGATAAGATGGCCAAGAAAAGTGACAAACTAATCAGCTTTCAGAGTAGCAGCCGTGTTAGTCAGTATTCGCAGATGCATCCGATGAAGTGAGCTGTAGCTCACGAAAGCTTATGCTCAAATAAATTTGTTAGTCTCTAAGGTGCCACAAGTACTCCTTTTCTTTAAACTAATCAGCATTACTCTTTTGCTTTAGAAGTAACCAGATCACTTCTCAGCAGTATATTTAAAATGCAATCTGTTGCTATAGTCAATAGTTGGTAATGTTTACCTTTCTTTTATTATGAGTTTTCTTGTGATTTGCAATGAGGTATACAAGAAAGGGACTTAAAATTAGCAAGAACAGTCTGTGGGGCTGTGCCATTAACAGAGAATGGGTGGGACCATGTATAAAGCTGGTTAGTTAAGAGCTGCTAAAGTCTGTGGGTCAGATCGTTTTTAACGTTAATCACCTGTGGGTATGACTTGGTGGTGTGGGTGGTGTGGTATAATGTGATTTGTTAGAGTGTGAGCGTTTTATAACCGTCATTTGCGAGTAAATTACTTAGCAGTATTCTGCTTTATGACTGGCTGAAGAAACTTAGTTGATAGTATAATATAATTTATTTCCATGCATAAGTGAGTGACCTTCATATCTTATTCTGTCTCTTGTGAGTTATTATGGGCCATTCCCTCACTAGTGGAAATGAATTGTGCTTTACCACTGCCCACTGTTTTGTGCACTTTCTCCCACTAATTACATATTTACAGCATAGCTAAGCCATAAGACTGATTCTGATTTGCTGATGAAGATTACATGCCATATGATTATTTATGCACGTGCACAGCTCTGAGACTATTTTAGTGTTCGAAACAGATGAACCCTACTTTGTCTATTTTCTTTTGTCTGGTGGCAATAGAACCACAGATCGAATCCTAAAACTGGGAAAGAAGTATTGGTCCATTGTGTCATTTCCCTGCCATGTAGGATTTTTCCATACAGGACTTTTTCTAGTGTTTTTTTTCCGGACTAGTTTTCAATGTGTTAACTGATGAAGCTTCTGTCACTTCCCTTGGACACTCTTGCACAATTTAACCGTTCTCATAGCTGGGAAGCTTTTTCCAATACTCCACTAGAATTTTCCCCTTTACTCCTGGGGAGACATGGTACCATCCTAAATAATCCCTCTCCCTTCTTGTTAGTTAGGAGCTTTAAATGTTTACAGCCTGTCACTTCATTCTTTGGTCATATCTTATCCTTGGTACATGTGCAGAGAAACTAGATTATATATGCAGCTGTTGGCACTGCCTGTTATCAAGGTAGCCTGACACTTCCCATTGTAAGACCCTGTTTTTCAGTTTCTTATAATGTTCCAATCTTTAACTCTTTGGTCTGAAATTTTCCATGCTGGGTTTCTGTTTTAGGCTTAACTTCTTTGGAAAAATTTCAGCTTTCTGTTATTTCATCAGTTAAATACCCCCACAAATTCTACACTGGGTGTGCACATGGCAGGACTTTCCCTGCAATTGCAGCTCTGGACTGCTGTGAGCTGTTCTGGGTCTGTTCACCTGAACTGAGAGCAAGGAGACTGTCTCTTCTGTACTTTGAATGATCCCTCACTCCCTGAGGCAATGTGGAGGAGGAAGCTGCTTGCTTCAGAGGTAGAGGGGACAGGAGTTGGACGTGCCAAGGGTGTGGGCTGGTGAGTAGATTGGGACAAGGAGACTGGAGGTGGAGAGGGAGGCAGGGGGTGTTGAACTGGGACTTAAGGCTAGCTGGGGGAGAAGGAAACAAGGACTGGGAGCTGGCAGAGGGAATCTGAGACTGGCTAGTCAAGGAGACTGGGGAAAGAAATGGCAAGGAGGGACTGGGAGACAGTTAATGGAAATGGGAGACAGATCAGATGAGGAGCCAGGCGAGACTGAGAACCAGTACGATGGGGGAAAGAAAGAAGGGAGACAGATCTGATGAAAAAGCCAAGGAGGCTGGCGGTGGGAAGAGCTGTGACTGGCTGAGAAAAGACCACTGGGGATCTGGGACAAAGCTGGGGAGAGTGGCCAGGAACACTGAGAATGGACAAGGATCCTGGAGAGGGAAATTGGGACTGGGAGCTAGTGTGGACAAGGAACATGGGCATAGGTAACTGGGAGGTAACTGTATGCCAGGATGGGGTACAGAGACATCAGATGATGAGCTGTGGGGATGGGGAGGGGACTAGGACTGACTGGGTGAGAAGATTAGGACTGGGATGAAAAGCCTGAGGAGTAGAGAATGGGACTGGAACAAAGATGGGTGGGAAAAAGGACTCAGACTGGTTGTGGGGAGTAGGGCAGAAGTGTCTATGCCTATTTGGTACCCTCCTCTCCAGTTTTCCTGGGTCTCACCATTCCTCTTCTGTCAGCAAATATCTGGGAAACCCACTGGCAAAAGGTCCCATCTGCCTCTAATGCTTGTCATCCTCTGTGTGGACCATCTACTGGTGCTACCATGCACTCTATGTCCCTGTGTAGTGGATCTATAGATTCCAGCTCAGCTGATGACCCAAGTAGGTGTCTACATGATGGTTTCTGTTTTTGCTTTTAAAAAACTAGGAGAATTTCTCTCTCACCCCCACCCCCACACACAATTAAGATTGCAAAATCAAGTACTCAAAAGTTAGGATATGCAAGAATTAAGGTTGATTACACTACCATAAATTGGCCTCATTGTGCATGTGCATTCTGATGTAGCTTTTAATTACATGATCGTATACACCCAAAAACGTATTTTGAAACCACTCTGAAGCCAGATGGGTCATCTTTGGCATTCTACATTAATTTCAGAGAATGAGACACAATAAATCAAGAACAAATGCTGAGATCTACCGTGATGTGACCTGGCGTGGAAGGGAGTGCAAAAGCATAGTGGTTATGGGTTCAGCATAGTCTCTTGCTGGTTAATATAACTGGCAGGAATGTTAAATTTGAGTCTCCACAATACTCCATACCATCTCTAGTCCAGCCATAGTTATTCCCTACAGCAAACTATACTTATCCTATGGGGAGGGAAACAAAACTAGGAAGTCTCTTTTCTTAAAAGCAGCTTGGAAATAATGAACTTAAACGTCTGGTGCTTTTGGCCTTTCACAAGGAGCATAGCACTGAGCTACAGTTCTGTTTGATACATGATTCATTTCCTCTGGCTTGTAGCTTCTCACTTTGAACAGACAGTACACATTATTTGGAAGCTTTTATGTCCATCTATTTCTCTGAGTGCCTGCCAGGTACAATCTTTTTAAAATAATTTGCAAATAGGACCCAATGTCCCTGAAACAACATCTTTCCCACTAGATAAACGCATTTATCTTTCAAAGTGCCAGTTATTCTACCAGCTCTGCTGGTTGCAATAGAAAAAAGGGGTTCTTGGTCCCTCCTATTCTCTGTCTGGGGCACTTAATAGTCTAGTCTCCCGTGGACTGTGATACTTTGGTCTAATTTTGGTTATTGTGTTTCATGTGAGTGCTGGATGGTGTTGGCGGCCTATGACATACAGGAGGTCAGACTAGATGATGTGGTGGTCCCTTCTGGCCTTAGAATCCGTGACTCTGAATTAATTCTACAATGACAGTTTAACTAATGGATGTGAGTTGCATTAAAAGTATACCATATTCTTAGTTTCAGAAACCACCATGAAATGGAGCCACACTGACTATCCATCATGCTATAACAGGAGTGTAATATTATGATTAGAGGAAACTGAGTCACAATTCTGAGGTTCATTTTGAGAGACTGCCACTGATTCACTGTGTGATGTTGGCACACTTTCCTCTGGCACAGTTTATCCACCTGAAACAGGTGTATTTATACCTCAGAGGGACACTGTGAGATGGAATTAATTAATGTTTATAAAGAACATTGAGGTTCTGGAATGAAAGTTACAACTGAGGTGCAAAGCTTTAGTAATATCTGGCAGTACTTCATCTTCTGGCAATGAAGAAGCAGGCAGCATATATATTCTAGATTATTTTTAACAATAATAGCAGTTCTGTACTGATACATTTAAGAAATGATGTATGGATATCTTGTTGTCAGGCACTCTTATTTTCAGTTGGGATATTGCTTTGACTCTCACATGTTTACCCTTGCCTTTCTTGGGCCCTCCTCTCACTTCCTCCATTGAAATGCCAAAGTTTCACACTGAAGAGGAATACACAAAGCATGTATTTTGCTGCCACTAGGCCAATGGAAACTTTCAGTTTCAGGGCTTGCATGACTGTAATCCTTTCCAGGCACAGTGATTTGGATTTTTCCTCCAACTTATTAATTGGTTTCAAAATCATATTTCAGAGTAATTCTTCATCAGAAAAATGAGAATAAAGATAACTCCAAGAGCTTTTAGAGCACATTTGTTTGCCAGCATTGATTGATCCTTGAGCCTGACACAGATTGTTACAATGGCAAAAGTCAATAGCCATTAGAAAAAGCAAATGAAATGAAACAAAAAATTATTGAAATATCAAGGTTTTAACATAAACACACCAAAAGTAGATAACATCAAGTGTAAAACTATAATTGACCCCCCTAACTTACTGCTGTGGATTCTTTCTATTGCAATGCAGATGGCCTTTTATCACTGGACATGTAATATCAAGGGGCAGGGGTCTTAGAGTGGATTGTTTCAGTCCCCTCACTGTAAGTAAAATAGCTATTTAAAATGTAAAACATGTTATAAAGAACTCTAATAATATAATTAACTATACATTATGTAACGGTTTTGATCCCATTGAAGTCAGTAGCAAATTTATCATGGACTTCAATGGCAGTAGGAACAGGCCTTAAGAGTTTTTCTTCCTGTTTAAATGAATAATATTGTGAGCTTTAAGACTCTTTTAAAAGTCAGAAAAGGAATTGTAAATCAGTGCAATACTGTACTAGCTACAAGCCACTCTGCAGATGGGAGCTAGAGATATGAATGAGAAATAAAATGAAAATATATACCAATAAACCAAGCCGCTACCCTCTGAACTAAATTAAAAAATTGTTCTTTTTTGTTTACTTTTTTTGGCATGGCTGTAGATTAAAACTTTTTCATTTTATTTCCAAATTAAAAATTCCTACTTTTTTAATAGAAAGAAGAAGTTTTAAAATCCATCTCAGAAAGAATGTCAATGGTGTAGAACAGCACCACATTGAGAAATAAACTGCAAGAGGTCAAAAGCTAAGAGAAAGGAGAGTTTGCTACCATACAGTCTCTCATTCTGACATTCATAGCAGCAGGTAATGCTATCTCAATGACAATGCAAATGAAAGGTAGATTATTCCTAACATTCTTGCCTTCTTCCTTTTCCTCTTCTCTAATACTTTGGTTTATTTTTGGTTATTGGGTTTAATATGCAGGTGGCTAGATGATGATGGCCCGTGACAGACTAGATGGGTCTTAAACTCTGATTCACCCGTGTAGACACTCTATTTTGACCTTGGAGGTGTCACTTGACAGGAGTTACCTGTTACCCCCTGCACACATAGAATTTAGCTCCAAAAGGTCAGGAACAAAGAAGTTGATCCTGTGGCATAGATGAAGTGCATGTGCATAGGAGACCAGAGTATCTACCAAATAATGTAAAAACTGAAAGTTCAAAATATGGCCTCTGTATCCATGGAAATCTACCATCCTAAACACTCTGACATTGACTCTTTTAGCATCAGTAACTGTGAACGGCCACTAATTAATTTGCTTATATCTAATTTGCCATGGACAGGGAAGGTCCTCTCTTGTGGATAGTTAACTAGGCTGTTTAGAAAGATGTTAACCTTTTCAAGCACTAACTGAATATTATGGTGGGAAATGCTGCTTCCATAGACATTTCCTGACAGTTAGATTACAATAGCCTGTCACTTTGATCCTGCTTTCTGTCTCCCATCATGTGTATCAGGGTTTCTGTCAAAGGAACACCCTGTAAAACTGGGAGATATTTACAGCTCTAAAATGGTGCTAATTCCCTCTCCTCACCAATGTCATTCCTATATAAGTCTAGAAAATATTTGACAGATGATTCCTGAATGTACATTAAATCTGAACTTGTCACTAGGATATTTTCCTTTAAAACAAAAATGGTGCTGCCAATCAAGTTGTCTAGTGTAGTTTGACTGAATTAGAATGATAGGGGTGTGTGTGTGTGTATACGTGTGATGCTGTATCATTAAAGATGAGCATTTGTATAATTGTTGCTACCACTGTTATACAATTACAGCAAATCTTGTACAAAGTATGCCATGTAAGGTATTAATGGAAAAGTTAAGATTTGCTAAGTATAATTGTCTTGTTTATGTGCATGTATCATATTAATATCTCAAGTTTATGAATATTGGTTATGTACTTGTATCTTAAACATGTGTTGTATTCCTGGGTCACTCCCCTCCTCCCTGATAGAATTTACATTAGGGCTAGATTAGGGTTAGTGGCATAGCAAGAAAGCTCCGTTTTCACATTGGCCATTGAAGAAACTCATCCCATCCAGATAGCTCGTCCTGTGGATGCCTCAGATAGTGAAGAGCCAATGGTCACCCCTTGAGATTCAGAAAACCACGTTGGGGTATGTGATATGATCATGTGACTCTGGGCTCCATCTTGGGCCAGTAACTTTCCATGTACCAGGACCATGGACTTTATTTGGGACAGTAAATTTCCATGCACATAGCAGAGGATATAAAAAAAAAGACACCCAAGACATCTTCAGGGTGCCTCTTTCCTCCTCTAATTTGCTGGACTGTGGATTTACAACTAAAAGGAGCATCTTGAATTTTGGATTGAGGATCTCCTGATCTTTTGGAAGTTACCTGAAAGACTTTACAAGCCAGCAGTCTATTCCATCATTGCTATAAACCTGATATAAGGACTTTGCAATCATTTGTATGTATATGATCTATTAACCATTTATGACTCCTTTTATTTTATTAATAAATCTTTACTAAGGATTGACTGACGATGTGATATTTGGATAAGATCTGAGATACCTATTGACCTGGGGGTAAGTGTCTGATCCTTTTGAATTAGAAAGAATTTCACATATGGTGAAATGGGTTTTCAATAACCGCTCACTACATTAAATTGGGTTGCCTGGATGGGAGCCAAGGGCTAGAATGCATAAAGCAGACTGTGTTTGGCTTCTGGTTAACCAGTGTGGCACTGCAGAAGCTCTTTGGTTACTGGTTTAGTGAATCTAATTATAGAATAAACCACCAGTTTTGGGGGATTGTCTGCTCTGTTTCTTGCAGTCTGCCCTGAGTGTGGCATTTTCAGTGTGGCCCATCCCAGGCACCCAGTCACATTTGGTGTAGTCTGTAGGATACATATTACCATAAGTCAACTGGGTTTTGGAGCTGAACCCCACACTAATTAAATTTGAAATTTGATATTGAGAGTTTTGGTGGTTAAAGAGGGGGTGAATCACAGTCATATGTGGATTGTGCCACAAAGAAGATTTAACAATTATGTAAAAAAAAGAAAAATAGCTCTTAAAGGGGACATTTCAAATCAGGAATGAGATTTGCTCATGGACAGTTACCAGAAAGCAGGGTCTTTCCCTTCACCTGCCCCAGATGTAGCTACAGCAAAAGCAATCAGAATGCAAACACTGAAAGACAAGACAGCGTCTTGAGAATGAAGAAAAATAGGCAGAACTCTGAATGAGGGATAAAAAGGAGGTTGAGGAGGCAGAAGAGAGAGCGTACCAGAGATTCCTAGCTGAGGCTGAACTCAAAAACGAGGCTCACAAAAGGCAAATGGAACAGCTGCAGGCTGAGAAGGGAGCCCATCAGAGACAGAAAGAAGCTGCCACAGCTGAAGAAAAAGCTGCCAGACTCCAGCTTCAAGTCCTGAAAGAGCAAAAGAATCTGCCAGAGTCAAACTCAATCTCCGTTCCACAATACAAAAACTGGGGAGAGAACATGTCTCATTTATAAAGATACTGAAGATGTGGAAGGTTTCAGAGTAGCAGCCATGTTAGTCTGTATCTGCAAAAAGAAAAGGAGTACTTGTGGCACCTTAGAGACTAACAAATTTATTAGAGCATAAGCTTTTGTGAGCTACAGCTCACTTCATTGGATGCATTCAGTGGGTAGATTTATATACATAGAGAACATGAAACAATGGGTGTTACCATACACACTGTAAGGAGTGAGATCAGGTAAGGTGAGCTATTACCAGCGGGGGAGGGGGGGAGGTGGAGGAACCTTTTGTAGTGATAATCAAGATGGGCCATTTCCAGCAGTTGACAAGAATGTCTGTGGAAGAATTTCTGTCTGAACATCTGTGTAATCTTCACCGGGTTCCAGATGACCAGTGAATGCCTGTCTTACTAACCAGATTGACCAGAAAAGCTAGAGAGGTATTTAATTGGGGGATGAGGAGGCTTTGGATTATGTGATGTTTAAAGATGCTGTATTGAGCCATTTCAAGATCATTCCTGAATCTTATAGCTTGAAATTTAGAAATCCCAAAAGGTCTAATGATTTTACTTATGTGGGATGTGCTCATAAATTGATGTGTTATGTCAAAAAGTGAGTTATGAGCAAAAGCTTATGGGAAGGTTGATAAACTTCTAGACTTAATTACTCTGGAGGAATTGCTAAAAATAGCTCCTGAAGATATTAAAGTGGCAATCTGTGATAAAGAACCTGATTTGGTTTTGAGGGCTGTGGAAATTACTGGTGCTTATATATGACATGGGAACCAGTGTTGCCAGCTTGTGTAAAAATGCTGTTGCTGTAATCTCAGGAGCACCATGACTTGTAATGATGCTACGTATGGGAGTGCAAAGTCCATGGTGAAACTGTTTTACATGGCATGACACCACTTCTGACCTCTCTCTAGTTAAAGCAAGTATTGTCAGACAGGAAGACTATTTGCCAGACAATAGTGTGAATATTGTAGCCCTCTAAGTATTTTGTGAATGTGCCTTTGGATAAAATCCACCTTAATTGGAAAAATTTGATGGTGTTATGACAGTTGGGGGTAAAGAAGTTATTGCCTTCTTGCATATTAATTGGTTATGATATGGTGACTATGTTTAATCATGTTGATATCATAACCAGATCACAGGGAAAGCATGAAGGTGATTCATCTGTTTTACCAGCATAGAGAACTGTGACAACGAAGGATATATTTCCAAAGCCTGTGTCTTTTTTAGGGTGATGACTTGCCTGGTAAGAAAGCTATGCTAATCTCCAAGCATTGGTCTGTAGTCAGCCATGTAGGCTGTGGTAAGAAAGTGTGTGTTTCTGACCTGTTGTTTATGGAGAATAACAGCTTGCTTGCTAAGGGAGAAATTCTCTCCAGGCGGTTGTTGGTTGGGAAAAGTATGAGCAGAAAGAAAGGGCCTCTCAGCTAATGTTGGTTGAGGATTTGTCTGTTGTCCCAGAGGTGGTTCTGGACTTAACTGAAACACAAAAAGAGTCTGTTGCTGCTCAGGAAAATATTTCATTAGAGCAAGCTCCAGCTGAAGAGGGTGAGGGCAGAAATTTTGTGAAAGATGAATTGTTGTTTAGAGAAGCTCCTACAGGGAAAAAGCAGCCTTGCAGTAGGATTTGCAAGAAGTTTGCTGTACCTGAAGGGCACAGAAGTGACTTGCTTGAAGTAGCTCAGAATGAGTCAATGTTTGTAGAAAGCAACGGTTTATTTGGTGAGAGATTTGTTTCAATTTTGTGCACTGCAGTCATGATATCCAATCCTTCTAAGAATTTGGCCCAGTCACACACAGCCATTGAGCAATTGATGGCAATCAGGTTCATTGCCTGTGATTGTGACCTCTACTCTTCCTGGATAATAAGAGCGGAGAACCCCTGGTACTTCCACTAACATTACTTACACTTCCTTCCGTGGAATCTGCCACTCACCTCAAGACATGCAATAGTTCAACAAACTACCATTCAATGTCGAATCTAATGTTTCTAAGCAAGTGAATTGAGAAGTTGGAAAATGCAATCTCTAACCTAGCATCCTGAGTTAGCTGCCATGCCCTGTGTCCTTCTGTCAGGCTTCAGGCCAGCACTTGCCACTTTTGTGGAGGACCTGCCTGCAGAAGAGGGAAATACATCCATACTCCTCTTTCCAGCATCTGCTACAGTTGTTAATAATAATAAACTATACAGGAGTTAGGTGGTATTATCAGTAGAACTGAAAGTGCTTTACAAAGCAGGTCAGTATAATTAATCCCATTTTACAGATGGGGAAACTGAGACACTGAAAGGTGAAGGAAGGACTTGCCAAGATCATCAAGCAGGCCAGTGGCAGAAATGGGAGTAGAAGCCAGGTGTGCTGAGCCCCAGTCCAGAAGTCTACACTGCCCACAAATCTTGTTTTCAAGAAGCAGCAGGAATGAACAAAACATTCCTAACGTAGCTCAGATCCATTTCTCGCAGTCCATGAAACACCTCCAAGTTACAGCAGCTGAGGTTCTGTCAAAGGGAGTTCAACCAAAAGCTTTGCCAGAGTGGTAGCAAGGGTTGTTGGTGAATGCCTTTCCCTGCAATATCCCTTGAGGCACTAGCCCTGATCTTTAAAGATATTTAGGCTTCTAACTCCCATGGAAATCAATGGGAGTTAGGTCTCTAAATTCCTTTTGGGAATCTGGATCTGTCAAGGTTCCTTCCCCACTCTGAACTCTAGGGTACAGTTGTGGGGACCTGCATGAAAAAACCCTAACTTATTTTTACCAGCTTAGGTTAAAATTTCCCCAAGGTACAAACTATTTTAACTTTTGCCTCTGGACTTTATTGCTGCCACCACCAAGCATCTAACAAATATATAACCGGGAAAGAGCCCACTTGGAAACATCTTCCCCCCCCCAGAATCCTCCCAAACCCTACATTCCCTTTCCTGGGGAAGGCTTGATAAAAATCCTCACCAATTTCCATAGGTGAACACAGACCCAAACCTTGGATCTTAAGAACAATGAAAAAGCAATCACGTTCTTAAAAGAAGAATTTTAATTGAAGAAAAAGTAAGAGTCACCTCTGTAAAATCAGGATGGTAAATACCTTACAGGGTAATCAGCTTCAAAACATAGAGAATCCCTCTAGGCAAAACCTTAAGTTGCAAAAAGACACAAAAACAGGAATATACATTCCATTCAGCACAACTTATTTTATCAGCCATTTAAACAAAACAAAAAGAAAAGGAGTACGTGTGGTACCTTAGAGACTAACAAATTTATTAGAGCATAAGCTTTCGTGAGCTACAGCTCACTTCAAACAAAACAGTTATCTAACGCATATCTAACTAGATTGCTTACTAGCCCTTTACAGGAATTCTGACCTGCATTCCTGCTCCGGACCCGGCAAAAGCAACACACACATCGAGAGAACCTTTGTTTCTCTCCCCCCCATCCACAGCTATGAAAGTATCCTGTCTCCTCATTGATCATTTTGGTCAGGTGCCAGCGAGGTTATCCTAGCTTCTTAACCTTTTACAGGTGAAAGGGTTTTTCCTCTGGCCAGGAGCGATGTAAAGGTGTTTACCCTTCCCTTTATAGTTATGACAGGGTCATAGTGTCTGTTTTCAGCCATTATGGCTTACATCTGTCTGTAAGTGCTTCCTCATGGGGCATAGACTCAGAACCTAAGGGGGAGGCTCAGGAGAACACTACTGCTAGGGAAGCCCTGCCTGTTCAGTTGCATGGGGTAGTACTGATGGAGTCAGAGGAGAGCTGTAGTGGATAAAGAGTCAAATAAAACTTAAAGATTCACAGAGTTTGGGAGAGCAAACCCTGTTTCCACACAATGGAAGGATTCAGAGGTAACTCTGCAAGTGCAACCTTGGTGATTTTCAATCTCTTGTGGCCCCTTCTGCCTGCACTTTAAACATGACCAGCAGTGCTCACTACCAGAACTGGGAGACTTTCAAAGGGGTGGGGAATTGCACAGGTGCACTGCATGAGGAATAATACGTTACAATTCAGTCACTTGTCGGCCTTCTCAGGAGGGCTTTTTCATTCACGCTGGTGTTTTTTGTCATGCTGTGTGATAAATGATAAGATCAAGTAGATGGACTCCAAGATTCTGGCCTTAACTCAACCTTATAAATTACTGCTTTCGCTGTTCTTGCTGATGTCCTTCCCACTGCTTCTGTACACTTTTTCTTGCTGCATTATTACACATGGACAAAAATGCATGTTCCCTAGGATGTAATAAAATGTTAGCACCCATGAATTCAAATCTGTGCAGGATCTTTCTATCTCGCTGGATATTCTCGCTATTTCATTACAAGCTCCAGGGGTAACAAAAATACTTGCTCTTTTCCGGTATTCAGTACCATATTACAATATAACTAATAAAACCTATTTAGCATCTATTGCAATTGGCTCTGCGCACAGGAGCTGTGCAATATTTTTGAGCTCTAAACCCTGATGCTCTTTGAACTCAGTTGCAATCTAAAAAGAAGGGGTGAGGGAAATAGTGTTCTATGGCTTGTTTCCTTGTTGTAAGTTTATTGGTGAAGAATTTATTGAACATTCATATACATTTGATAAACGTTGCTTCCTGATCATATTGCTAAGTGTCTGAAATACTTCAATCTTGTAAGAAGTGTCTGGTTTTACCACAAATAGACTAAACAAAAATCAGAGGTTATATGTTCCTTTGTTGTCACAGCTTCAGTTAATATTCCCCTATTCTTTTAACACATTTTTAATAAAAATGTAAAGGAGAAAAGTTAGGGAGAATGAGAAGTTAAAATTATTAGTAAAAAAAAAAATACAATATTTTGCTGCTTATAATCTTCATTCACTACTAATATTTTAAACACACATACAACTTCCTATGGCATATCGGCTCTGGACTTCTGTGAGTAGCAACACTTTCTATTAAAAAGCACACATGATCTACCATGTGGTGTGACAGCTGCTAAGGTAATGATGCATTTTAGTGAATGATACCATAAATAAACATACCAAATTAAAAACAACCCCCCCACCACACTCCAAATAAGAATAAAATTTGGCAGCAAAATTAATCATTTTTCTAAATCTCTTTACACCTTTCACAAGATGCCCCCTTGAGAACTCTCTCAATTCTTCTATCTCTGGTTGATCCCAGGCATATTATCTTCTGTCTACCTTCCCTCCCCACTCGTTCCCCCCTTTTTTTTTGTCTGTGGCATCTTTATTTTTTTGTTTTTATTGTATTAGGAGTGGTTTAACTATGTTTCCATTGTATTTCAGTAATGTTTGTATTATTCTGTGTAGTTCTCCACAGATGCTGGTGGTACAGCTTTATAAACAAACATTATTATACTTTATAGATACAAGCACAACTATGCAATTTGCATATGCAAATGTGATCTTTGCACCTGCAAAAAGGGGACCATGAAAAATGTGTCTATTGGAGAGTGCATAAAGACCCATTTGACTAGGCCTTTAAAGCCTAAACTATGCTTCTAGAGACAATAGAAGGGGGGGGGCCAAGCATATAGGACTGAGCAATGTTTTACCCGTAATTCCTTCACCTGGCCTCTAGGTACAGTTTTTGCAATTGCTGTTGGCTGTAAAAGCTTCGTCTTCTCCTGCTCCTCAGCTGCATGACTATAGCCCTTGCTCTGTCAGCTCCTGGTCTGTCTGTCAAGCAGGGAGAGGTGTCAGGAAGGATAAGAGAAGAAGGCAGCTGCCCACAGCCTCGCTCCCTAACTTTAAAACCATGGAGCAGCTGCAACTTCTCACAAGCGGGAGAGGATAAGGAAAGAGAGGATGCACTGGGGGAGGGGCAAAGAGACATCTCAGGGATGAAGATGAGAGGGAGGACCACAGGAGGAGGTAAACGCACAGATAGGACAAGAGTGAAGGAGGAGGAGTCAGGCCTGCCTGGCCTCCTTCTGTCTGTCTAGGTGCTCCGATAGCCCTGATCAGCATAGTATCTAAGTATTTATCCTCACAATGCCCTGTAAGGCAGGGAAGTATTTTTATATCCATTCTATAGAGGGGAACTGGGACACAGAAAAATTAAGTGATTTAGCCAAATTCACACTGGAGGTTTGCGGTAGAGCCACAAATTGAATCCAGATGTTCTGTGTCCCAGTCCAGTGCTTTAACCACAGGGCCATCCTCCTTCCCGTGAGGGCTTTAAGAGTCCAGCAATGGAAAGTATAGTTGAGGGTAAAGGGAATTTATACATTTCTCATTTCGGGAATATGGAATCGAGTTTACATTAGTGTATCCACTTCTTTTCTTATCACTACATCACTGCTGCAGTGCCATCTCGAAGTCTATTTGGCACTTTAAAAGCAGGCAATGTAAAGGGCACAGGAGAGGTGTAACATGATCACAGTTGCTCCAACCGTTAATGAGCAAACAGGCTGCTGAATTCTGAATAAGCTGCAAGAGACAGAGATGCCCTGCTGTAAGCTCTGCTAAGAGGGAATTACAATAACCATGCTCGTGGTCACAAGGGCATGCATTGCTCTTGCAAGGCCATCATGAGATAAATAAGGGCACAGCCTGCACAAATTGCACAACTGCAAAAAAGCTCCTCATTTATGTGTGCATGCAAAAAGGGGCACATTAATGAGAATCTGCTCCGTTCTGTCACTTCAAAGGCCAGTTATAGCCCGGGATCAATGTAGATCACATTGATTGAATCAGAAAACAATAGCATTTTCTATCTATGGATATTCACATGACAAATGTTCACCTCACTCATAGAATAACTATTACATTAATTAAGCAAGAGGGTTTTATAGCAATATCTCTTAGGAATAAAGGAAACACATTACTGGAACATAGTCAGTTTTCCCTAATCATTAACTGAAATCTGACAGCACCTGTTCTGCAGTGTCCCATCACCCCTGTCAGAACTCTTCTGGCTGCCATCATCTCTGCCTATCACCCCTTCCAGGTAAAGCAGATCTGTATGTGGGGGAGGAGGAATCACTCCATAATGGCTAAATGACATTAATGAAGGTTAGTTTGAGATGTTTCAACTAGAATTGCTGTATTAAAAAACCATCATTATAGGATGAAACCTCTCCAGGGACTACAGAAGTCTCTAATGCAGTGGAACGACCCTTGTTCTCGATGGGGGTTGGAGAGGGCAGGTGACTATAAAGCAGGCATCAAAGTGAAGTCTGTATCACCTATACCAATGTTCTGTGTAGTTTAGGGCCATGGGGGGTGAGGGCATGATGAAGGGAAGCGTAAGGGCATGGCCTCGGGCTCTGTGGTTTTTAAGATTCAATAACCAGAGTCTCTGAGTGCCCCAAAGCTGCAGATCCTATTCCAGCTCTGACAGGCACAGGGAAGAGCCTACTTATTTATCTGGGGTGACAAATTTGTGGTGAAGGTAAAGTTATTTAATAATCATATTGAGCTATTACATCTTAGCAGAAGTTATTAGTAGGTGACAAGCTCATGATAGTTCGTTACATAAAACAATGAAAGAACTCCCCATCACACTAGAATGTTGACTCTTTTGAGGGAGTCCAGCAGCTTATGAACACAATACCACCTGGTGCACCTCTGCAGTAAGACTTTCTGCTTTTGTTTTTGATATTAAATTTTTTTATTAATTTTTGTAAAGAAACAGATGAAAAGTACATAAGAAAATGACTTACAGCTTGTTTGTGTACCATACATGTCATGGTGTCACCAATAAAATTAAACAACTTTACAGCACATGAAACCTGCACTAATTCAAAATACAATACTACATAGCCATAACATTAGGGTGGGGGGTTACAGTAAAACCAGAAGACATACATAAATAGGGTGAAAAGGGAAGGAGGGGAGCAGAGGTGAAGGAAAAGGTGTGTGTGGGGGGAAATTTAGGTGAAATGGAGATCTGGCATTCCAGACGTGAACTTTGATGGAGTCCAAAAACTTTCAAAATCCTATAACTCATCTCTTTGGCAGTAAGCTAGTTTTTCTTTGGCTGCTAAATCAGACAGGTCTGATCACCACTGCTGTGTTCTGAGCATACGCCTACTCTTCCATTTTGTAAAATCACATACTTGGTGATTCTTGAGGTTCCAGTGATCAAAGTGGATTTAAACCCAGCTGAGCAGGTAAGTATTTTTGGATGTAATTGTCACCTGAGGTCCAGTTGCTGATGTCAAGCTCCATTTTAACTCTCATGTCCGCCTCTTTCCACAGCTGTCTGACTGCTGGATGAGCCCAGAGTGTGTGTGTGAGGATTCACTTTTCTTTATTACAGTGCCAACAAACATCAGAGGATAAGGCTTTTATCTTGCAACATCTAATACATTTTGAATACAGTCTTTTGTTGTATTAAGCAGAGCCTGAGATTCACAGAGCATTTTAACATTACATAATATGCCTTGTGTAATAGAGCTGGACTCACCCGGCGATGCCTCCTGCTGGTCGTCCTTGGGAATTAGCTCATCAGCCTCCTGAGCCCCCTCTGTCATCTGTTACTGACCCGGTGCCCTTTTGTCTGGGGTGCTGCCCCTCTGGCAGCAACCCTTCAGTCTCAGGGTCTCCCCACCCAGGGGAACCCCCCCACCCACTACCCCACTTCACCTCAGTCTTGGCTACTGTCAGTCTTCACTTAGCCCCGCTCCCTGGGAAGACTGCAGTGTATCAGCCACTCATCATAGGCGAAGAGGTTTGCACCTGCTGCCTCTGTCTACCCGTGGGCTGCCCCTTTGCAACTCCAATACCTAATAGGCCCTAATCTAGGCCTCATAGCCTGGGGGTTTCCAGGCTGGAGCTCCCTAGCCTTTGCCCCTCAGCCCTGCCCCAATCTAGATATTCCCTCAGGTCCCTACAGCCAGGCCCTTCCCTCTCTGAACACAGAGAGAAACTCTGGCTAAGCTTCAGCCTTGCAGCCCCTTTATAGGCCTAGCCTGATTGGGGTATGGCCCACCTGAGGCCATTTCCCCAATCAGCCTAGCTTTTTTTGCCCTCAGCCCTGGCTCTCTCCTAGGGCTGGCTTTTAAGCCCCACTGGGCAGGAGCGGGTAACCACCCCGCTACACTGTGCTATGGGGATTCTTTCAAGGGATGTAATAAATTTCCTTCCCACAGTTTCACAAGGAATGCCAGAATAACTGAGTTCCTCTCCATTAACAAAGTTGACATTGGCCTGGGGAGTTTATGAAGCATTTCTAAAGTTTCCAGTAGTTCTGGGACATCTGGCAGTCCCAGGGAGTCCAGGCCAAATAGATATGTTAGCAAGTACCTTAGTTGTGTAAGTACTGCTGCCCTGCTGAGGGTGTCAGATCATAATATTGCTTTACTATAAGAAAAAAGGAAAAAGCCTTCATCACTGACTAATTGCATACATTTCCCAATGTCACTGATCAGCCAGTTCTTCCAAATTATAGTTTTGTTCCCAGTTGGCAAGTCTGGGTTGCCCCAAATAGGTGCCTTTGCACGATCATAATGGTGAAGTTTGTACCTCTCAGCTAGGATAGTCCAGATCCTTTGTGCAGCCACCAAAATAGATGCCTTGTTTTTTCCATTGGATGAGAAGAGCCAAGGAGACCCATGGGGGAATGAGCATTCAGTATCCTCTTATGTGGGTATGCAGCTATTAATATGCTGGAACCGGTTTGACATCTGTGACACAGTAAGACTGCAATAGTAATAGTTGCTTAAGCAATCTGGAGCTTCTTTAAATGATAGTCTTGGGCATTAATCAGAGCCCCACAGGAAGGTTCTAATAATGCTATTAAATTTTCTGAAGTAAGATGGAAAAATTTATACAGGTTAACCCATCAAGAAAGGGAAGGGTCAAGGCAAAATATTCATTTTTATTCTGTTAACCCTTCCACACAGGGTAAGGGAGAGAAACACTATTTGTATCTACACCGACTATTTGAGAAAGCACAAGATCTAAATCACTTGTTTAAGATTCATTGGTACTTTTATATCGAAATACGTAGTTGCATTGCTTTGTCTGTTCATAGATTCTAAGGCCAGAAGAGATACCTTTGGTCATCTAGTCTGACCTCCTGCATTACACAGGCCATAGAAATTCCCTGAAATGCTCTAGTTCAAAAACAAATTATAACTTTCAGTCTTGATTTTAAAATTACCAGTGATGGAGAATCTACAACTGTTGGTAAATTTTCCTAGTGGTTGGTTACCTTCACTGTTAAACATTTATGCCTTATTTCCAATCTGAATTTGTCTAGCTTCAACTTCCAACCATTGAATTTTGTTATACCATTGTTAGCTGAACTGAAGAGCCTGTTATCAAATATTTGTTCCCCATGTAGGAACTTATAGACTGATCAAGTCACCCCTTAATCGTCTCACTGTTAAGCTAAATATATTGAGCTCCTTGAGTCTACCGCTATAAGGCATGTTTTCCAATCCTTTAATTATTCTTGAGGCTGTGGAAAGTCTATTGAGAGAAAGTGCCACCATATGACAGCTGGGAGAGTTCTAATAGTTCCATTCCCCGCCAATTTATTTTGTACCCAGCTATTGATCTAAATTCTTGAACCAGTGATAAGAGGGCTGGAATTTGGTTTGTGTCTTGGATATATATTAAAGGGTATTGTCTGCATGTAACATCAACTTCTGCTCCATGGGACTGACTGAAGAGCCAATTAAAAAGTAGTGGAAACAGTGGGCCCCTTCCCTACTACTCCTGAAGAGACTGTAGAGATTTGAAGCAACAACATAGCTCATGAGACAAGAAGTTGGGCAAGAATATAACTGTTGGATTCAGGAACTAAACATAGGTCCAAATACAAATTTTTGTAGGGTATGAAACATATCTCCAACCCACCGTATCAAAAGCCTTTCTGTGTCTAAATCTTACATGGCTTGTAATTTGTGGTCATCATATTTCACTGTCATAGTATCAAATTGTCAAAGGTCATCAGAGTCATTACCTCTAACAGACTTGATTTGGGTGTGTGACAGAGTCCAAACCTTCCCCAGTCTTATTACTAGAACTTTTGCTAATATTTTGACATCACTGTGAACTGAAACTGGCCTATGTTTGGAAAATAGTGTGATGTCCCTTTCTGCCTTTGGAATATTAAGGCTTCCCTCAGCACAGGGGGATGAGTGCCCTCTAGAGGTGACTTATTAAACAGTTCAAGCATATTGTCAGACAGGAGGCTAAGGAAGTGTTCATAAAACTCAAGAGGGAAGCCATTTGGTCCAGAGGTTTTCCCCACTTCCATATTCTTAAACACCTCAGTAAACTCATCCTCCCATAAGGAGAGCATCCAGGTGGTCACACTGGGCTGCAGTAACTTAATATTTTTGAAAAATTGATTCAAAGCACCTATGGAGGAGTTTGTGTCTGAGTTGTACAGATCTTTGTAAAAATGAAAGAACTCTCCATATCTTTAGATAATTTATATAATTTACCCCATTTATCACAAGTGGTCATGATTCCACATGCCTTTTGTCTTGGGTGCTGTACCAGCAACTTGCCAGCTTTTCTACCTGATTGCAAGAAATCCTGTCTGAGTCAAAAAAGAGCAAATTCAGCCTGCGTGGATTGCAACTTGTCAAATTTATATCTGCAACTGATCAGGAATCACAACCAATCTGGAGGTGGGCTGTGGCATCAGACAAATCAAACTCTCACAGAAATCCTTTCTGTTTTAGGATTACTTTTATACATTGCAGTATGAGGCCATAGGGTCCTTGCTCAATTTTTACTCAGGCAAATGTCTTCTAACTTCTGAGAATTTGCCTGAGTAAGAACTTCAGGATCTGGCTCATTAATAATACTTTGCATTTCTGTAGTACATATCACCCATGGATTGTAATGTGCTTTTCAAACATTAAGTAATTAAGATGTTCTGAGTTGTGAGGTTTATCTGTCCTCATTTTACAGATAAAGAAATGAGGTAGAGAGAGATTAAATGATTTACTCAAGTTCATACCACAGGCTCAGTGACAGAATCAAGAATAGAACCCTGAGCTCTAATGACTAGACAAATTGTCTCCACTGACTTCACTTCTGGTTCCCAAACTTTAAGGAAGTATGTTATAAAGAATTACATTTGCACACTCACGCTACTTTAACTTGTAAAGTCCTTGAATCCCAAGTACAGCTTTAGAGAGTGTGTGCTGTAATCTGAAATAAACTTTGAGCAGCACTACTGTGATTCTACCCTCAGGGTTCATTTCCCCCCCTCCCCCCACTTTATAATCTATTCATTATTACTCAAACTTTAAGCTCTGTGCTACAGAAGATCATTAATCATAGATATAATTTACTGACAGCAGGGTCATGTCCCACTAACTAACTACACCTTGTTTGCCTCAAAATGCTAATCACTTCTCTGCAACATTAAGGAGGGACAATTGATATTAAGCCTAATAATCATGTGTGGTTTAGTTACAGCTTTATTCATGTAAACTGGATTCTTAGGCTATGGTGAAATGTGGCAAAGTTTAATTGTATAAAATGCACAGCTATGCAGCATTGTTATAACAACATGTTGTACCTGAAATGTTTGAACTTATTAATGTAAATACTAAAGATTCTCTGACAAAACAGAGTCAGTTTCTGATACTCTTATTCAGGTTGATGAGCACCTTACTCTTCAGGTAGTCCCAGTGGAAGTACTTGTGGAGTAAGATACTATTAATGTAATAGAATCAGGCCCATAGTAGTTGTAGTAGTGCTGTGCCCTGAATCAATGATGCATTAATATAGATACTGAATGTGGAGCCTCTGTGGTGGGATCTGAAGAAGGTTAAAATCCAGTGAGGGTTAGGTTGCAGGGAGATATGATTGCTTTCTCTATATACACAGAGGGATAAACACCAGGGAGGGAGAGGAGTTATTTAAGTTAAGGGACAAAAACAAATGGATATGAACTGGCCATTGACAAATTTAGGCTTGAAATTAGATGAAGGTTTCTAACTGGACACCATTAAATTAGGCTTGAATAAAGACTGGGAGTGGATGTATCATTACACAAAGTAAAACTATTTTCCCATGTTTCAGAGTAGCAGCTGTGTTAGTCTGTATCCACAAAAAGAACAGGATTACTTGTGGCACCTTTGAGACTAACAAATTTATTAGAGCATAAGCTTTCGTGGGCTACAGCCCACTTCTTCGGATGTTTGTATGGCAACTTCCAACTTATATATATCTTCTTACTATATGTTCCATTCTATGCATCCGATGAAGTGGGCTGTAGCCCATGAAAACTTATGCTCAAATAAATTTGTTAGTCTTAAGGTGCCACAAGTACTCCTGTTCTTTTAACCATCAGAAGAGTGACATTCTGGAACAGCCTTCCAAGGGGAGTAGTGGACAGGGCTGGCCCTAGGCATGGGCAAACTGGGAAAAGCAGGGGACACCATTATAAACAGGGTGCCTTTGGAGCAGGGGTGCCCCCTCCCCACTCCTGCCTCCTGCCTTGGAGCTGCCCCGGCCACCTGCTCCTGGGAGCTTCCTGTTTGCTGTACAGAACAGAGGGGGGGGGGTGTTGAGGTCAGGGTGTCCCCTCCCCCCACACATGTACCCCATCTCCGCAGAGCAGGGGTAGGGGGGATGACAGGGCTCAGAAGTGGGACGGAGCTGCTGGCGGTGGCTGCTGTGTCTGAACAAGCAACTTTCAGACTGGTGAATGCTGATCTACTTAAAGGGGCAGCGTCTCTCTCTCTCTTCGGCACATAGTTATGCTGTTGTTACTTCTTGGTATTTCCTGCAGTACGCATATATTCTATGTAACTTTATTCTTTCAAAGTGGTGTTATTTTAATTTTTGGCTGGTCTGTGTATTTCATAATTTTATTTCTCTTTTATGCTTAAATTTAATCTTTGAGTAGTGAATTCTAAAATGCCTAACCTGCCCTGGCTGGAGTAATTATCATTATTACTTTTATTATCCTATTGTGTTTTGTCATTCATTATTCAAAGTGGTACAATCAAATAATAGTATCCTTCTAGAATGTAAATTTTGCTTGTACTAACCTTAGAAGTGCCAGTTTAAAAAACATTAGATAAACACACAACTTTAGACACTGGCCAGATGAAGGTTGCTTATTTTCAAATTGTATTTTTAGTTATAGCTGTAAAATAGCTTAACATTTGCATGAAAATAAATGCAGTTCCAACTATGATACCAATAGCAATGATGGAGTCAAATGTTAGTGAGTCACATACACGATTGTGATGGGTAAATATAAATGCCAAAATAATTAGAAAAATAAATTCCCTTTCTTAATAAAAAAAAACCAAACCCTAAATCACATATGTTAAAATTAAGTATATTTTTAGTGGAATGAAAAACATTTGATTAAAATAGAGTAGATAATGGCAGTAACACAGTGTGTGTCTGTTAGAGAAAGTAAGCAGATTTTAAGCGATTTTATTTATGTATCTCTACTAGAGATAGTGTACAAAGATAGTGTATCAAGCATGTGTTTATATTATATGTGTTTAAAGCTCCAGAACTGATACCACAAGGCTTGGGATTGGGAATATCTTGCGGTATTATCTCCTGATTGTTCTAAATTTACATACAAACTTTAAACTGTGGCTTTAATTGGAGTTTGTATATATTTTTTTCTTTCTTTATATAATAGTTAGATACAGAGCTCCTGTCAGCTAATTCCTAAGTTAGTATCTGCAAAAACCTTAGAGTTTTCAGGTGCCTAAGTAGTCCCTGGAATCATGGTTAAAGTTTCCTCCCAGGCCCGCAAAATCTGAAATAGCACCCCAGTGAGCCAGGAGTGGAGTGGCCAGAGGGCTGGAGGAGGGCCATGGGCTCTGGCAAGGTGCAGCCCCCATGTGACAGTGTGAAACCCACCTTGAGCCACATGCCAAGCACAAGGCACCACACGCAGCAGCGCAGAAGTAAGGGTAGCAATACACCATATACCATGCCATCCTTGCTGCTGCTGGCAGTGGCATTGCCTTCACAGCTGGATGCCCGGCCAGCTCCCACTGATATCAGGCCACCCTGCCAGTGCTTAATTTGTGCCAGGGCTGAGCTCTGGCATCTCTTTCAATACAAATTAAAAATGGGGAAGGGTGTGTGGTCCAGGGTTGATGGAGGATGGGAAGCCAAGGGAGCCCCTGGGGGCCAAGGGTGATGAGGGGGGCAAAATACAAGTTTGTGCAGGGTACCATTTCCCCTAAGGCTGGCCCTGGTAGTGGGGGCAGAAAAACTAACTTGGTCAAGTCTGAGCTTGATAAATTTACAGAGAGGATGGGATGATGAGGTTGCTCACAATGGCATATGGCCCATTTGCATTTGCAAATATTTCCAACAGCTGGAGATGGGACACTAGATGGGGAAGGCTCTGAGTTACTACAGAGAATTCTTTCCCAGGTGTCTTCATGGTGGGTCTCACTCACATCCCAAGGTCAACTGATCTATATATATATATTTGGAGTCAGGAAGAAATTTCCCCCCAGGTCAGGTTGGCAGAGACCCTGAAGGGGTTTTGCTTCCCTCTGCAGCATGGGTCACTTGCTGGTTTGAACTAGAGAAATGGTGGATTCTCTGTAACTTGAAGTCTTTAAATTAATATTTGAGGACTCAGTAACTCAGCCCGAGGTATGGCGTCTTGTGGGAGTGGGTGGTTGAGGGTCTGTGGTCTGCGATGTGCAGGATGTCAAACTAGATGATTCCTTCTGCCCTTATAGTCTATGGGTTAGTGTACACAGCTAAAAGAAGGTGTTGGGAACTGCTGAAACAATAAATGGTAAATTGGTCTGGTAAATTGCCTGAAAAACAACTGGCTTATGGTCTTAACAGTGATTAGTCTGTTGTGAACAAATATCCACCAGAGAGAAAGTGAGAGATCAAAATTCAATTTTAAATATTGACTCTTCCAAGCAAAATGATCACACTGGATGACTTGCTTCTAAGTTACCTTCTCTTTCTCCTTCCAGGTCACATTCACACACTGCATAATTCCTTAGAAACCCAGTCTCTCTTTGCAACTCAAGGGAAGCATGTTTGACCTATCAAGAAAGGAGAAGGTGTTGAGCACTACCCTTAGATGAATGAAGAAGTGGCATAAACCTACTATGAATGAAATGCTGTTTATTCCTCTTTGGCTGGAGGCATGATGGCTATAATTTACCAGCAGGGCCTTGAGGGTGCATTCTGAGTAATTTAAAGCAATGAAAAAGGGATAAACGTGGCACTCCCCTTGATGCAAAATTTATTTTTGTAGTTGTGCTGTGCTCAGCATTGAAAATCTTGGAGCTACATGAGCACATCCTGCCATGGGGGCAGTATTTAGCTGAATGGAAAGCATTGCACAAATCTTATATAGGGTTGAAGAGCACTGGTAGTTTCTATTTAGTTCCTAGTGGACAGGCATCTACTAGCACTATGATTTACGATAGCCATTTTTTGTTGGGAGTTTCAGAACAGATGCCATGAATTAAATGATTTTGAAGCCCCAGCTACTTGTTCCTCCAAGCTTATATTAGTGGGGCAACAAGAAACCTTGCACTGCTTTTGTTTGCTGTACCTGATCTGTGGATAAATGGAGGACTTAGTTCCCCTGAATAACCAATCTAGAATGTCATGTTCACTAAATATGATTACTTTAAAATATGCTACCGATATTAAGAGACCCTTTTTTCCTGTGACATAGTAATTGCAAGCATAAATTTCATGGGGGACTTTGTTCAAGTTCTTGTTTCAGAAAAAGGAAAATTTTCTGTGAGTTTAATCAGACATTACTTTCTTCTCTAGAGATTTCAGTTTTATCCCTTGCAGAGATTCTGAAACAAAATGAAAGTGTTAAGTGTAACTTGCTATTAACTTGGCAAGCATATTTATATATAAAATTAATGTTATGCTATTAATATACTCTTTATAATTACTAGTAAAGAGTAGACATGGACCTAAATCAAGAATCAAAATCCTAGATCCAAACAGATTAGAGGCTGCTCTAAGTTGTGCCTGTTGCCAACAGACTCAAGGGTCTCATTTGACCGCTGGTGATCAATGGGGCGTCTTCACTATGCCCCATTTTGGCCATCCCACACTGGCAGAAGGAAGTGGCAAAGGAGCTGCTTTGCCATCTGTGCCACTATAAAAGGACCAACATGGGGAAGATTCTCCAGTGGCCAGTTAAATCACTTTTCCGGCTACAATCTGATCAGTGAAAGGCAGCTACACTGAGCAGAGAATTGGGGTCTCATTTTACAACTGAATAGAAACCACAGTGGAAAAACAAATGGAACATTTTACTAGACAAACATAAACCATTGCTTAGGTGTTTGAGTGGTCCTAACGTGATATTAATGAGATGAAAATGAATAAATGACACTTTAGGCTAATTTAAGGATAAATTTCCAAATGAGAGCTCTATTGGAATGTTTAAAAATCTTTTGAGAAAAGTGAGGGAATCCCTGTTGATAGGGCCACCTGAAACTGGACAACTCATCAGAAGATGCATAAAGCTATAGAGAGCTGCAATAGTGTGGTGACATAATAGATTTTTCCATCTCCAGTTTATGATTCTATGAGCCAGATTGTTTACAGGTAATTTGTAACATGTACTCCCTATTTGGGTATTCTGGTTCTACTCTTGTAGTTTTGACTCCCACTAAGCATATTTGGTGTATTTTACTTGCTTCAACCATTGGATCACATTGATGAAAGGATGTCCCAGCTAAGTGTGAGAGTGGGGGAAAGCGAGTGACAGAGGAAGGGGGTCTGGAGTGAGTGGGGGAGGGGCCTCAGAAGGGGTGGGGGCAGGGGTAGGGCAACGGTGTTCAGTTTTGTGCAATTAGAAAGTTGGCAACCCTAGGGTTCATATGTACATCCAGAATCGTAGGCATCTAGGGAATTTTTACTGCAAACATTTAGACGCTGAGTGAATGTAGGCACTTGTGGGGTTTGGCAGCAGCTGAGCGGGGATTTTGTGGTTCCTGGTGGGGCCTGATTCTGGGATTTAGGTGCCTAAAGGTGTGAATCTAGGCCTTATATGTATTTCATGAAACAATTCCAGTAAGCAGTATTTTAAAAGGAGTTTGATTTTCTGAGATTAAAAATCACTGGGGAAAATGGTCTGTCTTCATAAACTCAGTTTTCATGAGCTGGGTCCTGTGTTTGTGTTGCCAATAACTATTACAAATCTATATCCTAAATATAAAATGACTGTTCTCAGTCAGACCAGTGTAAATCCAGAGTCACTGTACTAATGGAGTTCCTCTGGATTTACATTGATCTAACTTCACTAATGGAGTTACTCCAAATTTACACTTTTACCTGAAAGCAGAATTTGGCCCACACTAGACAAGTTGTCATGTACCTTTTCAAATGGGCTTGGTTGGGTTTTTTTTTTTTGCCTCCCCACATGTCACATCAGGAAATGATTTTCAAACACTATTAAAAACCTTCTGGAATATTAAAATATTTCTATATTAAACTTTGAGGGCTGCTCCTAGTCCCATCAGAGTCATTGGCAAAATGCCCATTGACTTCAGTGGAAACAGGACTGGTGCCTGAATCTGTTCTCTCTTCCTGAACAGATCAATTATATAGGAACTTTTCCACTGGGGTAGAGAGAAAGTGTCTTTCTGAAACATCCTGAATGATGGCAATGTTTAAAAGATCCTGTTTCAAACAAGACAAGACCATCTTTTGAACTCAGCAGGATGCCAGTGTTAACTGCTATTGAAAAGCCGTTTGAAACCATTGGATCAATCTGGTGTCTTTGAGATCTGCTTTGAATGAAGCTATTTATTCCAAAGTGTTTTCTCATCTTCCCTGAGTACTAGAGCTTGCCTGCCTTCACTCAGTGCAGCTTCTGATAGGTCTTTAAAATAGCCCGGATGTCTCAGATAGAAGTACAGAGGGTGATTTTTACACACACGTTCTAACGGAATTAAATGGACACAACAAAGAACATAAAGAGGTAGCACTAGGGTAGAACTTAATTTGGAAACAGGTAATATTACTTATGCAAGAATTAACTTGTCACATTAGGGAATATTTCTGCTTAAAATATGCCAATCACTACTGTTTGAGTTTTTTCAGATGTGTACATGGGGTGAAAGTCTTATACTAAGTCAATTTGGCTGAAATCTGGCAGGAGATAAAACAAATGAGCATTGAACTGACGTTGTACAAATGTCTGCTCCTCTGCAGAGGGGAGAACTGGCACAGTTTCCCCATTGCCTATTCTCAGCAATTCCAAGAAGAGAGCAGTAATAGTAAGACCCTCCCACACACACACCATCAATAAAGAAGGGAAAACAGGAAACATTTATTTGCTAAACTGTTGCATCATGTTTAACTTTCCTTCCCCAGTCAAATTGCAGCTCTATAAACCTTTCACCCACACAAACAAACACCACTATCAACTATCTTTCATATCAGCACTATGCAGACTTGCAAGAGAACAGATTTATTTAACAACTGAATAGGTACATCAAACAATGAGGGGGGGAAAAACAAAGGTCCCAACTCTCCTTTGGGATATGTTATTGGTGACAGCCCAGCCGATACTGCTATTCTGAGGGCACCGAGTGTCCTGATAGAGGCAATTCTTGCCTTCCTGTCAAGTCCACATTGAGATGACTACTTGGGACAATTTTCTACTGGGGGGCAGCTACAGTGACTGTTCTTGGCACTGCTGCTTTTGCTAATTTCAGACATTAACCACCATAATTTATTTTCACTGATAGTGTAACTCTCATCAGTTCCTATTGTACTGCACAATGCCATCAGATTTACATATTGTATTCCCAGGAGGCAGGAGACGTGTCTTGCAACTTTTAACTGACTTTTCATATTTTTCTTTTTTACACCTAACATCTAGCATCACTACATTCTCCTGATGATTTCACCTGCTGCTGTATATCAATAATATGAAATGAAGGGGTTTTATTATACATTCTGCTACATTAGAACCTAATGTTATATCTGTGTGACTGAATCTTGAAGAAACAAGGAATTGTTTCTTTTCTCTGACCAGGTGAACATAACACTTAAAATCAGATTTGTAGTGTTAATATTTGCATTTATTAATTCAAACCTGTTTCTAAAACTTGTATCCAATATTTGCTTAAAATTCACTGCTGTTAAACTCATCTCTTTGTATATACATGGAAAGTGATTACAAATGGGGAGGGGATGGTAAATACAATTGCAATCATGATGGTTAAACATTCAACCAAATATTCACAATTTTGTTGCAGCATGCATCCTGCTCTATTGAAAACTAAAACACACTCAGAGGTATTTATTCTCTAAAGGCTCTGTACCTGTGTGGCTCTAGAACCAGCATCAGATGCACTGATGTATCAAATCTATATGATGGGTTTTGTCTTTTTTAAATTCTGAGTCTTGATAGCTTAAAAAAAACCTATAGTCATGGTTGTATTGAAGTACCAAGTCTGTTCTCCCTTTGCTGCTTAAGCTGCCTTGGGCTGAGTTGGAAATGAGTCAAAAAGGTGGACACCTGGTTCACCTCTAGGTGCTATGTTTTACTCAGTTAAAAACTGATTGTTTTGGGAGGCTGTACTGCTTGATCAACCTTATTCCCTCTTGGGTTGGTGGATATCCAGGAGTAAAACCTTAAGACCCAACCATTAGTTCACCACACACAAATGGGAGAATTCTTTCACTTCACCTTTCCCTCCCCGGTTTGATTTTCGTGCAGGTGGAAAGGGATGGAATGACAGCTTCAGAAGATGCACATGGGTAGCTTTCTCACACTGTCCAACCAATATGCTTCAGGAAAACAAATCTAGAGAGCATGTGATTCTCTATGTTCAGTCTATCCTTTGATTTGTGCTAAGAGGGTTAACAAGGGTGCAACTCAGTAATGCTTATTGCAGTGCTGGATTATGATCAGGACTCCTATCAGATCTAGACTGAGGCCACTGACTCACTTTTTTCTATATACCACACAGCAGTTGTCAGATGGATACAGATCAGGGTTGGAATCAAAGTAGCAACTTAGTGGGAGAAGGACTCCACATTGCAGCACATATATTTCTCTAGGCACCCACTCTCCCGCTCTGCTTCTGTCACAGGGTTTACTTTTCACTATTGATGCGCCTCTCTGTGGCTCCTCTGTGGATTGACTCTCAACAGGTATGACACCTCCCTCCTTCAGTTACTCACCCCCATTGTATCTCTCTCTATTTCTGGAGTCAGATGACTCCCAGACCCTTTTCATGACTCAGGCTGCTCCCCCTCCAAGCCTTGTCTGTCTGGCCAGGTTACTGTAGTTTTCCCCTTCTGAGGTATCAACATCTCACAGGACCAACTATCAAGATGCCATCTTCACCAGTCCGGTACTACTTCCCAGTGACTGGTAGGAGAACCCAGGTCTTCCCACTATTCCTATTTCCAGCCCAGGGACACTATAATCAGCAGCCAAGGGCTATACAGTCTCAACCCTTGCTGCTCTTTCCCTGGGCTTCTTCATATTCTGCCTTCCACTGTCTTTCTTCCCTGCAGCCCCTCTGGACAAACTCCTTTCATCAATGACCTTATTCCAGGGGTTTGCTCCCACCCTGGGTTTCCACTTACCCATCCCTCTATGCCCGGAGAGCAACTACAGATTCTTTCCCTGCTCACCACTTCCTTGCTTTATACAAGCTCAGCCTGCTCCTGTCCAGCTGGGCTTCATCATCAATTAGCCTTATCAATCAAGCCTGACCCTCTCCCAGGTGTGGCCTACAAGGTTAATTGGCCCTTTGAGTCACCTTAACCCCTTTAGGGTTGGTGTGAAGTGCATTCCCCATCACAGCTCTCCACCCCAAATTCTTTTTCTTTTTCTATTGTAAAAAATGCCTCTAAAATGTGTGAATTTTAGGTGCAATTTGCAGTTTCATGGAAAAATTACTAACCTTTGGGAGAATACATATTACTTCAGGAAGGTGAAATTCATGGCATTTCACAAATAGATTCATGTTTCCCGCAGTATGTTCATGCAGCAAAATCAAGAAGTAAGTTCGTATCACTGCTTCCTGATTAGAAACCATGTCCCATTAGCCAATCATTTTCAACACATCAAATATGGGTACAGTCAGTGACTTATAGTACTGGATGTGCACCTCTTGGTCTCACCATTTTGTCCATGCTTTTGTTGGTGTTGGTGTTAATCCTACTGGAGTTGGCTAGTGCTGTAGCATTGCCATGTAGAAATGCTAAGTTCAGGAGGAACCATAGAGACATAAGCATGAGCAGATTTTGTGGGGCATCTGATTGCTCATCATACCATATTGGTCAACTTGTTGAATGGCATTCCTATAGTCTCAAATGAAGCTTCTGTTCAACAGAATGTTGAACAATAACTGAACAAGGCTACAGTAAAGGCCATCAAGGAGGGAGGAAAAATATGTAATAAGGAGATCATAGATGAAAGTAGTCAGTGCAGCTGCTTTTCAGTTGACCAGTGGCAGTGCTGAGCGTGTCTGAATGTTACATGGTATGGTCCAGTGTCCATTGAATTCAATGGAAGGACTCCCATTGACTTTAACAGGCACTGGATTAGGCCCCAAGTGTTCATGGAGAAATCATACAAAAGGAATTTAGAAGCATGTTCTTTGTAAATGGCTTATTTATATGACATGAAAAAATAATCCTTCACCAAAGAAGACCTCTGAAAAAATATATTTTGCAGCAGGTATTATGCAAATCCAACTTGCATATAAATTAGAGTCTGGAGTAATAATAACTTTTATATTCTGCTGTAGAAAAATGACTGTCTCAGCAGGTTTACACTCTATCCACGTGGTAACTTGACTGAGGTATAGATATTCAGATCTCAAACATCCTTTTATGAATGTCTAAAAATATTTGGGATACTTGTTGTCATTTCAGAAATAAAATTAAGCCAACAATTAAGAGAATTCTGCTCATCGGGGTAAGATGCTTGTTAACATATTATCTACAACCACTTTCAGACTGCAGCTGTATAAAAAGCTAAATGTACAGAAAAACTCCTAAAACAAGGAGAGAGAGAGAGAGTGAGAGTGCATCTTTAAACACATACTCAACATCACTGTTGTGGGCACATCTTCACTGGCAATGTTAAAGCCGCTGCTGCGGCAACGCTTTGACATAGCTGTGTAGTTGCGATATAGCACTCGAAGAGAGCTCTCCCAGCGCTATAAAAAAAACCCACCTCCATGAGGGGAATAGCTACCAGTGCTGGGAGTGTGGCTCCCAGTGCTGGTGCACTGTCAACACTGGCACTTTACAGTGCTGAAACTTGCAGCGCTCTGGGGGGAAAGGGGTTCACACCTCTGACTGAGAAAGTTGCAATGCGGTAAAGTTCCAGTGTAGACAAGCCCTTAGTGTATACTGCAAGCTCTTTGGTGTAGGGAGTGTCATTTTGTTCTGTTTGTATAGCTCCTACAATGGGATCCTGGTCCATGACTAAGGTTCCTAGGTGCTACTCCAATACAAATAATAATATTAATAAATTAGCTTGAATGCCATGCAGCATTATGATATTGTTTTTCAGTGTTGTTTTTGTAACCACTATGGTACATTTAATTTGAGTGAAATTTGTTAACTTCCAAATAATACAATATACTTCACTGATGAAATGGTTTAACGAGAAATTGTGGTTTAAGAGAATAAAGAACTTACAGCATCTAACAGTGTTCAAAAGCCTTAGCTTTGGATTTTATATCACTGTGCGAAGAATCATGAGGAAAACAACATTGAAACGAGCTTCTTTTGTTGCAGCTTCTTGCACATACTCTATTTGTATGCAGTGTTTTTGTTTTCAGCTATTTTTTATTGGTGTCGCTAATATGCTAATGATATGCTCTTGCTATTTGGAATATGTTCAGCTACACACCACTGGTTTAATTTTTGTGCACAGAAGCAAAAACCTGGGACTTTAGCAATGATTGCAATCTTCTGCTCAGTGAAGAAAGGTCTGGTGGCACAGATTTAGATATCAAAAAGAATGGTGATAATCTTATTAACTCCTTTGAGTCTTTAAAATATAAAGTAAGAAATCTAGCAAGTGGTGGTTGAATTTCAACGATGATACTTATTTAATACATACCCAATACTCCTTCATGAAGTACAAAAAAAAAGACAGCTAGAACTGCAGATTTAGAAACAAGCCAATCAAATATTATAATTTTCATTAATATAAACCAATAAGAATTTGCTTTTAACATTTTTTAATACTCAATAGTTATCTCAGCACTTACCAAGAATTAAGCAATGTGGCTAAAATCCATATGTATATTAATTATTTTACAAGGTGTGTCTTCATTTGACACTTTATATGACAGAGTAAGACACAGTCATAGGAACATACGAACTGCCATACAGCAACAGACCAATAGTCCGTCTCAGACCATTATCCTGTATCTCACAGTGGCCGGCACCAGATGTTTCAGAATAAGGTGCATGAAACACCCCAGTAGGCAGATGTGGGGTAATCAGCTCCACACTGACGGTCTCATCCTATTCCCTAATAGATAGAGATTGGTTGAAACATGAATTGAGTCAATAATTTAATTACAAATTTATTCATATTAGATGTAGAGGGAATTGTGTTTTCAGCAGGTGTCACTGAACACAAGGCTATGGTCACACAAGCATTTTGCCCCACCATGCTATTTTCAATATACTTTCTGAGTGAACCTGAAAAGTGTTGGGAGTTCAGTTCTGATATGCATTTTGGGATGCATAACCAAACTTGTTTGAATACATTTTGGCTTTGGAAATAGGGTGAAATCTCATGGGACCTCTCTTTCATGTGGGATTTCCAGTATTTCTTGATTTTTAATTTAGGATATACAGCTTTCCTTGTAGCACATTATGGCTTCTGTTCCCAGCTGAATCTAGGGGGTAAGATCTCTTGCTTGGCTCCAATGGAAGTGACTTGCCATCTTACAGCTGGAGAATTACTCCTAGGGAGCTCAGATGCACAAGAGTACTTAAAAAAGAAACCAGTGGAAAACAGTTTAACCAAAGTTTTTCATGCTCCAAGGAAAATAGAAACTTTGGGCAAAGTTTCAGGAGATTTAAATGTTATCTAGCCCGTTTTGTCCAGTCCTATTTCAATCCAGGGAATGCTACCAGCAGTCCCTAAATGCTGTCCTGACTGGTGCTTCTCAGAACTACCTCACTACATTAGACATTCCAGACGTGGCACTGTGATATTATTCCTGAAAGGCAACATTTCTGGGAAAGATGAAAAACATGATAGGTGCCTGTACGTTTGATGTGTTATTGCCTCAGTAAAGAACAGGATACTTTTAGTTTTGTCATTTCTGGTTCACAAAATGAATCTTTTAGTCTCAAATTAAAAATATCCACTAGCTATAAATCATTATACCTGAGTTGTGTGTTGGTGATCATGAGAGAGCCAAATATTCACAGCTTTAATTCCTAAAGAATGTGAAGGGATATATTAGCCATCTGAGTCTTGTGAAGTCCAGATTTAACTGAGTTGGGGAAAGATAGATCCAAGGCCCAAACCTTTGCTGTATTTGCCAGGCTCCAGTGCTTTGGAACCAGACAAAAATTATTAACTGGCTGTGGAGCAGAATAAAATGGGTTTGTTAACTTAAGGGGCCCATCTGCCATTTACAAAAGGAAGAAGAAAAGCATGGCCAGTCTGGTAGGAGAAAGACCAAACTCACATCAGGTAAAGATGTTACTTTCCTGTTGGACTTGAGAAAAGGGGAAAGATATTTATTTGGATTTTGTTTAAACCCTATAATAAGTGGAATCATACCATTTTGTTGGTTTGTTTGGGAATATGCCACATAAACCAACAAAAATGGTTCTCCACTGGGGAACACAAGAAAAGTGCTCTCCACGGGGGAAAGAGAGCCCACTTTGTGATAAGGGGGAAAACAGGGTCAGAACATTTCCCCAATACACAGATGAAAGTATGAATGACCATTCTCACACAGATGCAGTACTTTGGGACACAGACAAACCAAACCAATGTAATATGTCTTATAAGCAAAACTATAGTTAGAAGTATATGATGTGTATTGAATAGAGATGGACCTGAGACATGACGTTAGGCTCTGGAATCAGATCCAACTCAAAACTTTGCCAGATTCCAGGTGTTGTGTTACCATATGGTTCATTAACAGGAGAGGCCCAAGTCTCTCATTTGTTTTAATCTTCTGTCCATTGCTGGTTGTTGGACTTCAGTGAAACAATATTTGTAAAAACAAGATCCACTCTGTAGCTACAGATACTTCCATATCTGTTTAACAATCACACAGCAAAGCAGGTTACATGATAGATATTAAAGAGAATATATTGAAGGTTATACTGGAAGCCTTTTAGTGTCAGAAATCGTCTCCCCATGTTAGTACTTAGAGAACATGATTGTGTCACCTCTTAATAGTCTCTTTGGTATGATAAAGAGATGGAGCAACTTAAGTCTCTCGCTGCAAGGTGCGTTTTCCAGACCTCAAATCATTCTAGTAGGTCTTCATTGAATCCTCTTCAATTTTTCAACAACATTTTAAAAGTACAGGCTATCCAGGGAGCATGTTCCCATTCGTTAGCTTCCTCAACTTTTTTTCAGTTACTTCCATTTTTCTGAGCCAATGCAGTACTTTATCTAGTCTGATACTCAGGGCTACATTAATGTGCATAGAAGCTAAAATGGCTGCCTGTGCACCTTTCTAGAAGGTTATTTTATGTGGTGTGTGGTAACTTTTCTAATCCTTTAAACTCACCTGGTCATTGTGCTTCAAGCCTGTGACATTTCTCAATGCTGCTGTTTGCACTCATACGTGGCCAAGGGATCTTTCTTTCTTTGTTTAATTCTTCTAGGGCATACAGTCACAGCACCATTTGATGTTTAATGTATCAACACCTGTACTGTCTGTAGGTGATTGCTGGAAACCATGGAAAGTATCAGAGGCCTCTGCACTAGCTACAGTTAAAAATAAGGTCACATTCCTTGCTTTGTTTTTTTTTTTTAGGTATCCATCGCAGTCATATATACACCAAAACTACTTAAAATACTTCTCTACTGCCCACAAACCTTCCCTACTGCCCACAAACAGGCAGTAGTTTAAAGCTGTCCATCGTGGCACACTTTTCTATTTGTGGAGTTGATGTCATTCACCCTTCTTTAATAACAATTTGTGTCAAGTATTCTCCTTACTATGTTCACTTATCCATCCACTCCTGTTGCCATGTATTCTTCTTCTCAAAGAAGCAAGGAATCCTTGTACTCAACAGTTTGTACATTTCATTTTTAAGATGCACACCCATCTAGCTAGCCCCTGGCCCCTCCCCTGCTGTTCCCCCCCCGCAGCCTCAGCTCGCTGCACCACCCACACTCTAGCCTGCCGCTCCTGCTGTGCAGCATGGCGGTGACAGGCTCTGGCCAAGCGGCGGGGCTGTGAGCTCCTGCTCCTCTCATCGGCATGGTAAGGGGGCGGGGAGCAGGGGGTGCTTGGATAGTCATGGGAATCCTGGGGGGCCTATCAGGGTGTGGGGGTGTGGATACAGGGCAGGGGGAGTTGGATAGGGGGTGGAGTTCCAGGGGGCGGTTAGGGGTGGGAGGTCCTGGGAGAGGGCGGTAAGCGGACAAGGAGCAGGGGGGTTGGATGGGTTGTGGGGGCGGTCAGAGGATGGGGAACGGGGTGGTTAGATAAGCGTGGGGGTCCCGGGGACCTGTTTGGGGAGAGGGTGTGTGGATGGGGTCAGGGCAGTCAAGGGACAGGGAGCAGGGTGGGTTGGATGGGGTGCGGGTTCTGAGGGGGACAGTCGGGGTGGGAAGTGGGATGGGGCAGATAGGAGGTGTTTGCCCACCTCAGATCTAATGCCTTGCAGATAGGGGGTGGGGGCAGACACAGCCTTCCCTATCCAGCCCTCCATACAGTTTTGCAACCTCGATGTAGCCCTTAGGCCAAAAAGTTTGCCCACTCCTGCATTGTATTGCAAAAGTATTACTCTCTTGCTTTCTCTCTTAATTTCTTCATTTCTTTCTGTTGGGTATGTAGTCCAACTGAAATCACATAGTTTTATATTCTTCTTACCTGGGGTCTGGTTCTGATACCATGTACAATCGAATAATACCACAATAACTCCATTGACTTTACTGTAGTTCTTCCAGAATTATACTGGTTTAATCAATATCAGAATCTGACCCAATTACTCCAAATAAAAAAAATCCCTGGAATACTGCTTTGGCACATTTTTCTTTGTGGGTGTTTAAAGTATGTTATTGTTTTTTCTACAACTGTTGGACACCAAAGAAGCTATCAATTTAAAAAAAGAGAGCAATATCCAGTTATAGTTTCAAACAGTGAAAAATAAAGAGGAAAGAATATTTTCTAAATATTTATCTTGTGAATGGGTGGTGTTGCCTCTTTTGGAATAGGAGAGTCTCTATTTTAGATGGTGATTAGACCCTGGTTTTGGCCTCTGCATCTCTGGAACTGACAGATTGGCTAAATTAATGTTGAATAAAATCAGTGAATAGGAGAATAATGGAGTTAACATGATTAATGACATATCCTAGAAATTTCTTAAGTAAATTCTATGGACTCCTTTACAAAGAACATAAAATATTTTCATGAATCTGACCTGAAAATTATTTTTTTTTAAACCTGATTTTTTTTAATGATCAGAATGGTCATTTTTTAAATTATGCAAATGAAAGTTACTGAGTAACAATTGCTTGATTAGGCCAGTTGGTACTGACCTAATAAATGATGGAGAATATTTTTTACAGGAAATTGATTTAATTGAAGCTTTTGTTAGTCACTGCAAATGTGTCTGGTTCATGCCACAGTACCCAGGAATTTATAAATGGGTTCAGAATGTTGTTCAGGCACCAGAAAATAAACCTCCAAGCTATTTACTACCTCTATGATATATAAAGTTTGCAGTTTTGATTTTGTGTGATTATGTTCAGCAATGGTGACCTTTAGAGGCAACAATATTGAAGTGTAATGAGGAGATGTTTGATCACTGGTATACAATGAAGAGTTGGCACGACTTCTCCATTCCTTCCTGGAATTTGTGAAATTCAACTGACAGGCTTTAACCTTTAGACTGCTGAAGTTTTAAAATGTATAGGGATTTAGCCTGTTTATACACCACGTTAGGTATATGAAATTTTAGATAGTTTCTTTTATCATCCCCTAAAATGATATTATATATTTAATAATGGCGCCCACTGGCCAACATTGCATCATTCAGCTTAGCAGTCAGTTGTCATCAGGCTGGCTTTTAACCCATTCACTTATCACACAAAAGAACTCCCTGGTGACATGATTGTAAAAAGATGAACTGGCCCATCAAGGGATGGACAAACCACTTCTGATAAGAAAAGAACCAGTGAAAACATTGCTTGTCTCCTCCAAACCAAAACTGCTTTTATGTTTGAAGTAGTTTTGATCTGTGACTCTAAACCCTCTTATTTTTACTGAACGATTAGTCAACTAATTGCCCTGCTCTTGCACTCTGCAATGTTAGTACCAAAGACTTTGGAGGTAGAGCTGAGAGTCACTGCAGGGGGTGGAAGTGAGGGTTGCACAGAGACTGAGTGATCTTCAGAGAACCAGGAGAGGAGGTTTGGGAAACAGGGATGATGGCATGCGAGTAGGAGTGTGGAGCCTGTGGGTGTCTTAGGGAAAGGAACAGTCATAAGGAGAAAGTGGGCAGGAGCTAAATGTCAAGGAAGAGACGCAAGCTATTGATAGTCAGCTAATGTTTCTAGTGCCTGGAGAGTTTATATCTTCTGTGGTTTATTGGTTACTAATCAGGATTAGGTGAGGCCATAGATCAGTGATCTCACCTCAGGAGCTTTTTGTCATATTTTCAAACAAGAGTTTTCACATTTTTATGTAAAACTCTATGCACTAGTGCTGATTAAAATACCATCCAGGGAAGGGTTCATGTCTAAGGAAGCTATAAAAAGAGAGTTAAATATAAAATATGTGGAATGAAGAAAACAACTATTTTTTAAAGATATTATTAATTTTCTGGGTGGATGACCATTCAGTATTTAAGCATCAGGGTTCTACGCTTCCATATACAACTGATACTACTGTATATTTGCATGAAATCCTCATGGGGAAGGCTGAGGTCAGTGCAGTGAAATAGGTACATTTCATGCAAGATTCGAGCATAGCAAAGCTCTTTTTCATGGACGGGTTTATTTTCATCTTGTAATTCAGGTGAGCAGCCTCACAGTCCAAAATCACCAGTGATATTGTGCCCCATAGTGCTACTCCCAGATGAGGTCTAACCAAGTTTTTACAAAAGAAACTGATAATTGTGCGTGTGTGTAGATGAGTGACGAGGACCTGATTCTCCTCTCAGTTACTCTAATATAAATGTAAACCAATAGACGTTACACTGAAACTATTGGAGTTATACTAGTGTAAAACTGGTGTTGGAGGAAAATGAGGCCTTGTGGTTTTTCTACCGATACCAAACTTGCGCATCTCAGCTGCTCTCTCTTTTCTTTAAGTAACTGGTCAGGTCCCCTGTTTGAGATAGTATATCCAATCATTATAGTAACTGAAGTTATTTATTTTGCCTTGGTAGTTGGCTGACGAAACTCATCTGTCCTATAAAGGCTGGAGATAGATCCAGAAAACCTGGCTTAGTCCATGGGGGTTTAGACAGCCATCCCCATCCCTGGTGTTAGACCTTGGTTTCCTTGGCCACGGATGATAGAATCTGATAGAATCCAACAATGCCTTGTATACTAATAACATGGACTTCCCCCTGTGCATAAAAGGTGGGTCATAGTCCACCACAGTTTTTCTCCTGAAGATTTTAGACACACTCTAATACAACACACCTATTCATAACACTGTCTTTGGCTACGCCTCACTATACCCAGTGGTAAAATGGTGATATTAACACATCGCTATGTTTGAAAAGTGCTTTGAGATCCATAAAGATGCAAAGTATCTTTCATATATACATTTTGGCTTTTGCCTAGGGTTTTGATCCAACTCCATAGCCTCTGCAGGCTTCTAACATGACAAAGACCAATCACATTTCTGCTGAAAGTCAGGTCCACTTAGATCTTCTTTGTACAACTGAGCGGGTCTCTCTTGGAAAATTCACTAGCAGCCCTTCAGTTCCAACCAAAAAGCTGGAACAAAGGATGGGTCAGTAAGGAATTTAAAACGATTCTCCCCCATATCCATCCTTGCAGCAGGGACATCAGGACTGCTTCAAAGTATAAGGAGACACAAGCATGCTTTGCCAAAAGCAGCATGTTTGGCATTCTTTTGTTTATATCCTAGTTTAATAGAATTTATATTCAGAGTATACAGCTATGTAGAGTATATATTGAATGTGCAATGTATATAGTGAGTCAAAGGGCCTATTGGGTAGTGAACTGGACTGGGACTCAGGAGACCAGGCTTCTATTCATGGCTTGGCCACTTGCCTGCTCCATGATCTTGGGCAAGTCACTTTAACTCCCTGTGGCTCAGCTTCCACATCTATAAAATGATACGGACATTTTTTATAAAGCCCTTTGAGTTCTAATGATAAAAAGTGCTATCTTAGAGCTAGATATTATTAATTATATTTTTATTAAATATGAATTGTGAATATCTGAGATTTTAAACAAATAATGTATAATTCAGTACTCATGTTTTTGAGGGAAGTGAGGGGTTCAAGATTACATGAATCCAAATACTTTATAATCTGAATAGATTTGTATTCAAATTGAATCCAAACTGGGAGATTGTCCCTTTGGTAATGAGTTGTACTAAAATACAGGGGGAAATGTAATGCCTAACCTTACAAATAATAAACTTTTAAAATTATTGGTTTTAGAGCAGAGACATAATCATCACTTGTTAAAGGTATTGTTAAAAGATATATCACAGTAAGAAGTCGTAGGAATGGATTTTATTCTTCTTTCCATCCTAAACTGTGCATTTGTTAAACAACTACCTTATTTGAACTGAGAGGTAGCTACATTTTCAGAGGTGAAGGATGTGATTCTTTTATAGTTTTCATATCAGTTTGCTAAATTTGTAAAGAACTTTTGGAACATTCAGGATGCAAGGAATAATATTTTAATTGTTGATTTCTAGCATGCTAGACACCTCACAGAACGGATAGCTAGATAGGTCTCTGATACAAGGAACTTAAACTCTAGAGTTTACACACAACTTACTAGGATTACAGACCACAAACAAGATGGAAGTGAGATAGAACAGAGTGACATAAATAAGAATCAATTAGTTAATTCCTGTTAATGGAACCAGAAGGTATAACTTTATATTTTAATTCACTTCTTTAGGCTTTGTGGTAGAAGTATTGTGAGGAGGGGTTTAAAGGTGATGAGCATGCTGTCTTTATAAGATATTATGAATATTATAAAAATAAACTATAATAATGATTATTCTTTCTATGTACATGACATGGGGTTCTGATGACAGCCTGACATGCATCAGGGCTAAGCTTGAGTGATTTATGATTTACTCGGCGTCTGAAAGCCTTATATAGCAGTATTCAGTTTTCCTAGGTTGCTTGTATTGTAATAAGTGAATTATTTCTGTGCCTCTTGTTCAGCTCCCTTGGAACCTTTTCTCTTCCTCTGACTACCTGAACTTTCGCTTGCTGCCTACTCAGATATAGCCTCCATCCTCTCTCTCTCTCTCTCCTCCTTTCAAGAGCGTTGTGACTAAAGGCTTCAATAGTTACCTGCAGCCAAGGCTTTTAACTTTTTCAAAGTTAAATTGAGGCCTATACATTTCCCTCATTAGGCAGTTTTTTCTTGGAGGAAAGTTAGTGGCTGGCATAACTGCACACAAGGAGACTTTCAGCTGGAAAATGACTGCTTTTGTTCATGTAGCAAGAGTTCTATTAAATGGGTGTATTGAGTTGCCATTAAATACAAGTTTTTGACAATGTTGCAGCTGTGATCTAGAGTATGGACAACATTTTAGTTGCTGCCTAGCTCTGACTTACACGGCATAAACATTCATATAAATCCCTCCAATATTTCTAGATGCCTGTGCTAGATGCATAGAGGGCAATAGCACATGCATGCAGATGATGATCTGTATTTGATGGTTTCAGAGTAGCAGCTGTGTTAGTCTGTATCCGCAAAAAGAAAAGGAGGACTTGTGGCACCTTAAAGGCTAACAAATTTATTTGAGCATAAGCTTTCATGAGCTACAGCTGGGTTGATGCCTGATGTGGACTCTGCAAACAGTTGGATCTATAGGCTATGAAAACTCATTGCTCTGGGTCTAGTCAACTCTTACGGGTTGCTATGGGTTGAAGCCAGCCCTGGTAACAGACAAGAAAACACTTTGTGTTCCATTTCCAGCTCCCAGAACATCTCTCCAGCTAGGAGATCGGTGGTCATATAGTAGTGATGGGGCACAGTGGGTTTGACCCACCAGCCGCTATAGAAGTGAAGCCCAGTTTGCATGGGAGTCTTTGTGTAATTACGAACAATTAGAAAAGCTTTGCAAAGGAGAAGTGTCTAAATTGGCTGGGGCCCAGAGGCTGCTAGTTCCCCAGCCACTGGAGTCCTTTGTGTGCATTCTGATGAGTTTTATTACTCCTATATCACTTTACAAACATTAACTACTTAATTGCTGGCACTTTGGGAAGGTAGGTATTCTTATTCCATTTTAGAGATATGGAAACGGGGGCAGAGCGAGGTTAAAGCTGCTATTTTCAAATGTAGGTGTACACATTAACGCACCTAAGAAAACCAAACTGCTTTTGTTTAAGTTTGGAGCACCCACAGCTCCCAGTGAGGTGCTCAGTGCCTGTGGATTTAAGGTGTTTAAACATGAACGTTTTGACCTATGTGACTTGAGAAAGGCCACAGAGGGTGTCAGTGGGAGAACTGAGAATAGTCCCTAGCTTACTCAGCTAAACAATAGTACTTTTCTGCCTCCACTCTTGAGCCTCCTTGGGGCTCAAAGTTATGCTTGTAGTTCAGTAAAGGAGTGGCGTAAGCTGGTGACCTCTCTCTCTCACCAGCCCAGGAAAGAATCATTGCAATGCCTGAGTCTGATCCTAGCCCTCCATCAGGACACAATATGTTATTCAACACAAAAACTCATGAAGTAACACTAACAAAATGTTTCTCCTGACCAAAATAGGCTTTCCCCCTTGCCTTTCCCTGCCTCCTGGAAAGAGGCCTTGCTTGTTCCTTAAATCCCCTGCTGTGTCATGTGACCGGCAGGTAGCCATTAACCCTTTCCTGTCTGTTTCACCCTCTTACAAGTGGGCTCAGGCAGCTGGCTGATTAGGAGCTTATGGTGGTCATGAGGAAGAGAGGCTGTTGGTCTGAGAGCAGGACAGTCTCACAGTAGTCTCAATGGTATATTTAGTGACCACTGTGTAACGATACTATCTATGAAGGGACACAATAGAGTGAAAAGGGTCAATTACACAGTTACTAATAAGGGCAGCAGAGAAACTGTCAGGCTGACCTTCACATTTATTAATGAAAATTAGTAACAGCCATGAGGAGTAAATGTGAGAATGCATGTGACTGTCATATTCCATTTCTTTTTAGACTCCTATTAAATGGTGGCTTCTCAGTTTGTGTAGATGCACGAAGAAATAAAACAGTGATGCTGAGAGACCCTTATTTTGGTTACTCAGCACACTGTTCTCAATGGACTTCTTGAGTATTACCTGAGTGCACATTTTTAAAGTTTTATTTGGAAAGCAGTGACTCTTTAAAGCAGAGTAACTGTGTGACTGCTGCACGCTCCCACCAAGGATATTGCCCTTCAATTTCTTTGCTAACGAGGATTTTAAAGATAAATTAGGAAACCACCCTAGAAATCTAAACTGTCAACCAATCCTATTTTGGAGATTCTTATTAAAACCTTTCTGTCAAGATTTGTGAAACGTCTGACAAAATTGCTGATCTGAAGTTGCAAACAAAGTATTAATCAAAGCAGCCCACTGTGGTTTAATAATCTCAATGACAGACACTTCTTGGCAATCAAGACTCCTCTGATGATAATCTAATCAAACGGTACAGATTTTATATAACCAAGTATATGCAAGTATAGCTCAACCATAGCCAGACAATATTGCATGGTACACAAGGGAAATGTTAGAGCAAACTTGCTCAGCTTATTGCCATATGATGTCACACCACAGGAGATAAGGGTGCAGTAATGTTCCCCCTTGTGTGCAAAAATCACAGAACTGGCTTTGTATCAAAAGTGAGCTACACTGAAATGTGTGAGGCTTCAGGTTGTGGGAGGCTGACATCTCTGCTCCCCTCTGTGTGAGTGTGGGTATTAATTTGGTTAATTTCTAATGATCATCCATAATAACTTACAAGAGAGTTTGGATAATGAAACAATGTAAAAAGAAATGCAGTTCCAAAAATAAGTCTGTCCAGGACAGAAAATGTCTTAAAAAGCTATAGTGTTTAGAGGTTTAATTAGTATATTGGGTCATTATGACATCTAGCTCATTTCATTACCCTCCTAATGTATTATTAGTTGACAGTTAAATACTGTCTGCTGGGACCTGAGAGTTTTTCCTCTTGTCTTTCTGGTCATACTTACTGCCTAGGCCGACAGCTTACCTGTAGTGAGGAAGAAATGGAACACCAATTAGAAAGCTTTCAGCCCAGCACCCATGGAAAAGCCAAAAGCTGATAAAGGTCAGCATGAAATTTGAATGACAGGGCTAAAGTCTTTTACTCATAATTTTGTGTTTGCAATAGAATTCAGAGCAATTCACAGCCTTAAAGGCCTTAAGTGAGAACAGCAATTAATTGTAATGAATAATCTGACAAATCTGGTTGACATATGGCTGCTAATGCCCTCCTTTCTAGTGGGAGCAGTGGAGGGATTAGATTAACTCAAATGAAATCTGGGACCGCCATGCCATCTGCATGTTCAGTAGGAAATGGTACACGTTAAATGGTGAGTGGGTAGATATCTGTCTTGTACTCATTTCTCTCTGAGCGTTTGGCAGATATGGGAATAGCAGTTTTATTATTGCACCAGCTGCCTGTCAATCCAGTAATACTGGAAAGTCATATAGTACAACCTAGAAAGCTAATATACCAAAAAGCTGTTAAAAATTAACTAGACAAAATTAACATAAATTGATAAATTCTTCTGTTTATATGATGTGTATATTCATAGTTTGATTACCTTATGAACATACTTTATTAAACAACAGCATTTTCATATTCCCTATTTATAAATACTATCTCTGGTAGAGATTGAACTATCCAAACTGCCTTGTAAATGAAGGAGTGCAAGTCACTCACCTTGAAAAATTCTATACCCACCTGCCAATCTCCATGCAAATAACTATTCCTTTCGTAGGCCCAGTCCTTCAGTCTTACTCCTGTTGACTTAGGCCCGAATTCTACAAACATTTATCATATGAATAACACAGACCGTTACTTACATGAATAAAGTTACTCACATGTATCAGTGCTTGCAAGAACTGGGCTTTTGTGGCTGGTGAGACAGAGTTGGGATTGTTTACCTGCCTATGTTTCTATTTTGGCCTCTATCTCTATGTCACAGCCATACAATCCCTCTTCCCAACCCAGCCTCCTTCACTTCTGCTTCCAGTCTCTTATCCCAAAGTATTCCCTCTTTACCAAACACCTTACACATGACATACTAGGGATACTGATCACAAACAAGTGGGAGATGGGATAGGATAGGGTGACATAAATAAGACTGTCTGAAGAATCCGTTAATTAATTCCTGTTAGTGAAAGGTTTTTTCCCAGGGTATTACAATTACAAACAACAAAACAAAAACAAAACCACCTCAGTATGTAATAAATTTGCAGTATTTACCTATGGACATTCTCGGTATTAAATAGCTCAAGACATTTCAGACTTCTTTCTTGCAGTGGGATATATAATTGAGATGAGGACAGGGTTGGAGATAATGGGACAGCAAGCAGGGACAAATGTTTAAAGACTTTCGTTGAACTTTGTGCTAAGTGAAAAGTACTTGTGGCACCTTAGAGACTAACAAATTTATTTGAGCATAAGCTTTCGTGAGCTACAGCTCACTTCATCGGATGCTGTAGATTACGAAAGCTTATGCTCAAATACATTTGTTAGTCTCTAAGGTGCCACACGTACTCCTTTTCTTTTTGCAAATACAGACTAACACGGCTGCTACTCTGAAACCTGTCTTTGTGCTAAGTGTTTCTTATGATCATTAAAGAGTAAATCTCTGCCTTTTAGAAAAATCTGTTAATTCTAATTTGTGATAACATTAACAAAAATAAGTAAATTTTTAAAACTATTGGTTAATGCATAACCAGGACCTGCATTACTGCAAATAACAGATCCTTTCTTTGAATTTCACAGAGACTGGCTAGTATTCTCTGCCCAAGCTTTTACAAATCATGGATTTGATCTGCAACCTTTCTTCATAAAAACAGCCCTTTTGCACATCAATGACTTCAAGGGTAAGAATGGCAGGACCAAGTCATATAGGTATTGGATAGCTATAAGGCTAATCTTCCTCAGGAGATTTCATGTGTGAGTAAGGCAAGCAAGATTCGGCCTGCAGCTACTAGCTACACAAGCATGCTCTTCAAATTCCACTCTTCAGATATTTGCAAGCCAAAAATGACTTTCATCAACATCACAAATATTAAACCTTTGTGATAAATCTGAATTGCATGTTACAAAGTATATTATCAGCAGGATCTTTTTTACATCTTCAAAAATTATCTGTAAGAAATTAGGTTTGAAAGTGTATTTTTTTTCAGTCAGGATCATCCTGCACCAATGAATGAAGATTAATACCCTCAATTCAATAATTTACAAGGATTTACAGGGTTGTATTTTATTTTATAGTAAGCCCCCTAATTCAAGGCTGGAATACAAGTATCAGGTATGCTTTTATTTTATCACATCAAAGTTCTAGTATGTGGAACCTGTTAACTTCAAGACATATTAATTCATTTCCCACAATACTTAGTTGGTAGGAAAATCATAACCATGGTCTAGATTCCACACACATGAGGGTGGGAGCTTGGTTACCTCAGCAGTACTGTTTGCCTTTCCTCTGCATCCATTGGGGGTCTTTCTTTGGGTCTTGAATCCAAAGCAGAGAATGGATTGCCCTGGCTTCTGTAGATTTCAATGCCATGAGATCTGTCAGATTTGTCAGTGGGCTCTTCATCTTATTTTACATAGTCGGCACCCAGTGGAACAATATTGGAAGAGCTACATGAGAGGATGTTCACAGAGATTTCTTCCCTCTGACACCTCTCCTGTGAGGATTTTCAGTAGCAGGGAATGATCTGTCCCCATGACAGTACATTTCTTAGAACCTCACTGCTAGTTTGCAGCTCTCTGGTGGTGTGTGCTAAAATGACAACCAGAATCCGCATGTCTGGAAAAGAGATTAAAACAACAGAGAAACATAAAGAAAAAAAGGAAGATGGGTATCCCTAGCTAGCTTGAGTGTTAACAGTAGAAAATGCAGTCATCCAAACGATAGTTAACCTCAAGAAACATAAAGTATTCTTATTAGAAATCAATGTACTAAATGCCTCTTTCATTTTGATAGCTAAAGCAACAGAGCTGAAGTAACTTTAACTCAGCAACAAGAGAATATAGTTAGAATAAATTAACTATAACACATACTCATGGAAAAATTAAATTTCTGAACAGGGAAAGCATCTTTCCAAAAATCTTTGCACTGAGACTGTGTCTTTACAGAAAGAAAAAGGGGCTATTTAATTCTAGCTATTTCTTGTTTTTCTGCACACATAATGTTTCAAAGTTGAAAAAAAAAACCAACAACAGCAAAGTGAGCCATTAAATACAATCTATTCTGGATCTAGCTTCAAGATACAAATGATGCCATGACTCAATCTTCTTGCCAGCTACAGGGACACCTGTTTCCATTACAAAGAGGTTCCTGTGATGTCAAACATTCAAAATATTTACTAAGTGTTTATCAGGTTTCCTTTTTTTAAATTGTTATGCTGCCATATCAAATGTCCACAGTATCTATTCAGTGTATTCTTTGGAATCATAGTTGGAGTTGGAGACTTACAATTTTTAAGCAAATTTCTCAAATTATTTCAGTTGCAAATTCTGCTCAAAAACTGAAGATACATTACATCCCACAGAATACACTCTCTTCCCTGTTTGTAAATCCTGAGATGAGATATTATACAGTTTTTAAAAAGGTGTGTGTGGGGGGGAGTAGACTGTTCCTATAATATTTTAAATGACATACTTAACTGCACCATAGTGACTACTGACAACATAATATACACTTGGGAAGCACAGGTGAATCAGATTGTGAAAGCTGGAGAGACTTTTAATTTCACAAAGCTCAGTAGGTGTCGGGAACATTTCTTTCTGTAAATATGGGCCTAACAACAATCACTGTAATTGAGAAGAATTTACTCTGTTACTATAATTCATTATCTTCTGCCCATTTGATTCCAATCCTTAAATTGCATGATCTATTACTGGAAATGTAAAGTGTCTCTAATTTGACTTTTTTTTTTAAACATAACTCGTTTTTAGCTTGCTAAGAAATGTTGCAATGACCTGCTACATTCCCACTGTATAATGTAGATTTTTCTTGGGGGATGGAGGGGAAGGAACAGGCATTGCTTAGCTTAACTATCTTTCTAATCTGCAATTTATAAATAGTACTTCCCCACTCTGCAAGGTTATAATAAATTCCCAAGACCTACTGTAGGAACTGTATCCTTTTATTTTAATAACTGTCACCTGGTTTAAAAATTATGCTTAGTTTAAAAAAATGCAAACAATATTACTACTTCTAAATTTATTTTGTTAATGAAGTCACTACATAAATTTTACACATTATTATTTTTTGTTATTAATTGCTAACTCTGAAAACGGCTAAATTCAGAATAACTCTCTCTTTCAAAGACCTAATTGCCAAGGACCTAGCCTTAATATTAACTAGGATAATTATTATGCAAAGCATACCCACCCAGAATGTTTGCATAGCTATCACAAGCGCTTTCATAAATGATGCTTTAATTAGTCTTAATTAGAATTTGTTTAAGTCAGCAGGGAATGCAGAGCCCATGAAATGATGTATGTAATAAGCATCAGGCTCACTTTTTACTTGGGGAATAGAGCTGACAAAATCACATCACGTTAAATTGATTCAGTCAGAATTAAAATTCTTATGGTATTAATTAAATGGGGGATCTCATTAGCAGGCTGCAGGGTGACGGAGCGACTCTTTGGCGACCAGATGTGAAGGAAGCAGCACTGAACAGAGCACCATTAGACCAGAAAGTCATCCTATCTTAGTCAGAAACAGTGGTATTAGGCTTGATGCAAAGGGCTAGAACTATTGTATTAAGATATCAGAAATTTAGAGCTTTTTTTTTTTCTAATTTGGCTTCCTTCAGCTAATATAGTTCAATAAAAATGGTTGTTGGGCTTTTGGAAAGTCATTGGCTATTTTCAGAGTGCACTCTGAATTCTGATTAGTCTAAGACAAAGAGACTGAACAAGCACTGAGCCAGACCCTCTGATGGTGTAAATCAGCATAGTTCCATTGAAGAGCTACACTGTTTTACACCAGATGAGTATCTGGCCCATATTTTATTTTTTTTCTTTAGCACTGAAACTTTTTAGTACAACTTTGGACAAAAACCTGTTGTCCTTATTTGTTTTCAGTAAGGGTTTTGCCTGAGTAATGACTGAAAGATTTGGTCCTTGTTCAGTATTAGCTTCAGAAAGGATTATCTATTTTTAAAATATATTTTACACATTGCTTTAGTCAGCAGCTTGTATGTCTTCATATGAATTCATTTATTTCAGTAAAGAGAGGACCCTGGGTATTTACCAAAGTCATCCTCATTGGGGTCTACTTATAAATTCACAGTTAATGGTGATTTTTCTATACTCTGCCATCCACTAAAAATAGCAGGCATACTTTTTACTATTTATAAACCAGATCTGACTTTGCAAGTCTAGCTAAGGATAAATGATATTTGCCTCCAATTAGCATATGTTTTGTGAATGGCAAGGAGCACATGCTGCAGTTGTGTAAGCTTTTTGTCAATATTAACGAGTTAGTGCTTTGATTTTTGTGCCTTAAATTCCAGCAATCAAAAAATAAATCTACTCCTTACCTGTGATTCAAAGGTTGAAACTCAGCCTAGGGCTGAGTGATTCACTAGCTTTCCTTTCACCTTAGAAAACCAGAGTTACTGTTTTGAGGTAGCCTCAGAAACCCGAGCTATAGTCTTGATGTAGGACCCAAGTGATAAAATAATTATGCTGGTCTCACCTTCGTCTCCATATCACATCGTATTTAGGTCTTGATTCAGCAAGGTGACTTCAAGTGCATGAGTAGTCCCACAGAAGTTGTGGGTGAAATACAGGCTCCACTGAAGTCACTAGCAAAGCTCTCAATGAGTCAATGACTTCAATGGGCCAGAATTTCACCTACTGGGACTACAGCTCCGTGAAGTTAGCATAAGAACAGCCAATCTGCTGGGGAAGAGCCTCAGCTCATGTAAATTGTCATTGAGGTGCTATGAAAATTTACACCAACAGTGGATCTATCTCCTGAATTTTAATGCTCAGTGTAGTTTGTGAAAGAACAGTTGTTGACTGCACCACTCAGAATATTCTGTGTTTGGAGTGAATGGCCACTCTACCTCTTTGTCATGGGTGCTGAGGATGTGAAAAAAGGAGAGATTGGGAAGAGCCAGCTATTCAAATCCTAGAACCAGGAAGTCGAGGAGCTCTATTGCATAATGCTGATTTTCACAGAATGTACCAAAAGAAAAGCAGGTTTTGTAACTAATCTTCTTAAAACTTCCATGTTTTGACAAATAGTGTAATAAGAACAGTGCAACGGTAAGCCATGAAACATGACCAGTACAACTTTCCTATGACAAAAACCAAAGACAGAATCTGTTACAGTGCTACTTCATGAATCTGTTCCTGCACCAATGATTGAGATAAGTATGGGTAATGATACACATTTCATTTGTTTTTTACACTTCTAAAATTATTGTCACGTGGCTTATTTCTCATAGCATAACTCAAAGGATTATATAGTACATCCATGAAAACTGACAATTTCATTGGCAACAAAGCAGTTTTAATGGTATAACAGAGTCAACAGATGTGTAAACAACATGTAAATGAATGCTGTGCTGGTGTCTAGAAACGTACACAGTTTGGTTCTTTCTTTATCATGCTTTTTAGATAAGTATGTTTATGTGACCAATATGATATTCCTGCTCCAAAACCTATTGGCTTATTCTCTGAGTCCAGTAACAAATGGGGTATAAAAATCCAGCTATACCTGGGAGACTGGCTGTTATACAATTGTATTTTCCCTGGCTAATTGGACATACATCTATTAAAAAAATGATTCTAATTTAAAAATTATTTATTAGAAGAAAAGCTATTAACAAATATATACAGTGCATTAAGGAAGACGTTTATATAAAAATGTTTATATACATGCCTCACTCACTTTTGAATCCAACAAAGACTGTTTCTAGCACTAGATTACTTAAATACAGAAACAGAATGCCTACACGATTTGCCATTCAAAGCAATGTGCTAAAGCCAAGAAAGGCAAATGTATACATCAGATTGCAGCCCCATAGTAAACATGCAGAGCCAGACCTTACCAGAGAAAGTACAGAAGGGTCTCTTTCTGACTGTTACAATTTGGCAATCTGGTGAGCACCTACAATCATATGGTGCCATTCTGTCAATGGCTACATAAATTCTTTGATGAGTTCCATAATATATTACTCTTAATCCTGGCCTGTGTTATACAGGAGTTATATGATCATAATGGTTCATTTTGGCTTTCAAATCTATACTGTTATGAATCCTATGTTGAATGAGATGATTGAAATTTGATGATGATGTTGGTAATTACATTAAATTCTCTTTCATCAAATTTCTATCTTCATTTCAAGAGCCAGAATTCTCTGCATGGTCTTCTTCTCAGGGCCCACAATAATTAATGGCAGGTATGGCACATCCTGAATCTCCCAGAAAAAGTTTTGAAATGTTATGGTGACTATATTATTTTACATATCTCCCAAATGACTTGAGTATAAGTATGGAGAATCTGCCAAAACTAGAAAGTATGAGATTTATGGATCTATTTGTTTAAACAGCACTTTTGAAAAATATGCATGTGATTAGTTTATAAATTCCACATTCTCGCCTGACTGGATGTTGTTGGTTAATTGTGTTGGAGTAGTACAATTTTTATGGATTTTTAGGGTGATTGTTAATTGACAGATACACCAAGTTTGTCAACCCCTTATAAGATTTCTGAGGTATTCCTACTATATCACCACTGAATGTAACACAGCCTCTCCACAGTTCAGGAACTGTGCCTTCTCATGTAAAGTAGGTCACTTAGGGATAGATTTTCAAAGGTATTTAGGTACCTAAAGATGCAGATCAGTACCTAGTGGGATTTTCAAAAGCACCTAAACAACCAGCCCTGGCTTTCTGTCAGTCAGGTTGTAACCAGGGAGTCTAGTGATTGAAATTAATGAAGAATAAATTGAAGATAGAAAGCACTGAAGGCTTTGTCTAAATTAAAGGTGGGACTTTCACAACTTTCAGCACTGGATTCATAACACTGTTTCCATCCCATAAATGTTGGCTCCCACTTAGAAGGGAGGTAGAAGGCAGCAGAGGGAGGCAGAGGGAACAGCTTGAGGCAATTTGTTACTGCAGCTCAGCACTCTCCAACAACCTACCCTACTGATCTGATGAACTGATTGATCAAATGTATAGGAAGGAGGTAGCTGCAGCCTTCAGGAGTTGCTCTGACCCCCTGCTTGGCAGGCAGGATGCTGCTCTCTGGGACACAGTTCATTCCAAGCCAGCCAAACCAGGGTCTGAGCCAGCTCCAGAGGACAGTCTGAACCCCAGCCCCAGCTCAGCAGTAGCCCCTCCTTTTCCCCACATGAAGGAGGTTCAGGTATGAGGATCACAACAGAACTGAGATGGGAAACACAAACTCAAGGAAGGATCTTCAGAGCAACAAAATCTTGGGGTGTGTGTATGTGTGTAAAGAAGCTCTGTGGATGGAGTCTTGGCAGGGGGAAATTGGGGGTTGTGGGGGCAGGGTCTCTGTGTGTGGAGCCTTGGCAGGAGAAGTGGGGAGATGGAGGCAGGGTCTTTGGGGGTTGAGCCTTTTTGGGGGGAAGTTTGGGAACAGGGACACGGGGTCTTAAGGGGAGCCTTTGTGGGGGAAGTTGGGGAGTGGGGGCCGGGCTTGGAGGGGGAGCCTGGGTGAGGGAAATAGTGGGACAGGGGCTCTGGGGGAGGAGCCTTGGCATGGGAAGTTGGGGGGCTGGGGCTCTTGGGGGGGAAGCCTTATGGAGGGAGAAATGTTTTGGTCAGAGAGGGAGGAGGACATGGACATTTGGAAAGAGGATTGTGGGTGGGAATATTTGGGGAAAGGGAGCTGTTTAAATTCTTATTGGGGAGGAAGTACAGAAGGGAAAGAGGGGACATACACTGCTCAGTTCCCTTGTGAATAGCGGGAAGGGGAGGGAAATCTCACTGTACTATGAGTGTAGATACTCCACTAGTAGAATTCATACATAGTGCTGTAGCCCACTATGATGGGGCATCCACCCCTCACTGGCCAGTAAGGGGTTAATGGAGTCTTGGGGAGGCTGCGCAGAAAGCAGCCAATAGGAGAGGGGCTGAGAGGAGCAACCAATAACGGCTGGGCATGCCTAGATAAGAAGAGCTGCACGGCAGAGCAGAGGCAGTAGCTGCCTGGAGCTTGAGGAGGGAAGTTCAGGCTCTTAGCAGGAGAAAGGAGATCCAGCAACCTTGTACAGGGCAGTGCTGCCAGCAGGGGCTGAGGAAGCTAGAGAGAGCTCCCGACTAGTTGCTAAAACTGGCAGGCTGAAGCCCTGAGGTAAGGGCCAAGAAGGTGCTGGGAGGCTGTGGGGAAGTGGCCCAGAGAAATGAACTGAGGAGTCAGAGAGAAGGCAGCAACTGGCGGCCATCTACAGGGTCCCTGGGCTGGAACTCAGAGGTCATCACCCTCCCTGCAGCCACTGAGGAAGTGACCACACAATTGGGTGCAGTTGCCATTGAAGGAAGTGGCTGAACAGCAGACTGCTGTTTTCCTGGAAGGCGGGAGAACAGAGTATGCCATGGCTGGAGGGCTATGTCATGAAGAGGACGCTGCAGTCCTGGAAGTGATGGCGGAAAGACACCACCAGAAGAGGAGCACTGGCTAGTAGAGCTAATCCCTGGGACAGCCAGCAGGAGGTGCTGCAGTGGTGAGTCAAACCCCATCACACCCACCCTTCCCCCACTGAGAGATGTAGGGTCTTAGTGTAAGTGCCTTATTTACCCAGAGGAATGAGAAGATTGCAGATTCCATCATCTTGAAGAGTTAAGGATGAGTGGAAGATTAACAATTCTTGTTAAGAACATACTTATTCAATAATCTGGGCAATTCCTTGTACTTTCTGCTCTGAACAAAAACCTTCATTGAGTCTCATTACGGAATGCTAGAATACAGTAACAAAATTACATAACATGTGTAGGTTAAATATTAAGGTGCAGGCCATAATACTTTTTCTAATGACTTTACTTGAAAAATGTAGAGTATACTAAGGGTTGTAAGCTATGTATTGAAGTCTTTATGAACTTTAAACTTTTAACTCCCTCTTTAGTTTTAGCTTTTTGTGAAGCTTTCTTTAATAAAGGCATAATAGACTAAACACCATGAGGTTTGATGTAAAGGGCAACCTCAACTGAAAACAAAGAATAATGGGAAGTGACATACAGTATTCTTGCAGAATTTGTATAGAATGTGTTTAGTACAAACCCCAATCTTCAGTCAATTTTGTAATCCTAACTGATGACCCCAGCAGTTCACAGCACAGTGAAGTTTTGTAGAGACCAGGGTTGAAGCAGTACTGTGGTTTTCATTAGAGAAAATAATTGTGACTGTAAGATTAATAAGGTGAATGTATTTATCCCCATGGCAAAACAAAGGAAAGGAACAGGTTCTGAAATTATGTAACATGGACTCCAGACAGATGGATATGTAGCCTAAAAACTATTTTTAGTTGATGCTCTTTGAGTGAATGTAGCCCTGTGCAGCTAGCAAAGCTATGCCTAGGATTGATTGCGTGGTCATACCTACCCCTGGTCTACACTACAAACTTACATTGGTATAACTAAGTTGCTCAGAGGTGCGGAAAATCCACAGCCTTGAGCGACTAAAAGTGTGTCTGCACATACTACACTGCAGTGGCAGAACTGCTCCAATGTAGCATGGCTGGTGAAGATGCTCTATGCCGATGGAAAAGAGCTCTCCTGTCTGCATAATAAAACTACCTCTGTGAGCGGCGGTAGCTATTTTGGTGGCAGAATCCTTCCATACCAGCACTTATATCCGTGTAACTATGTTGCTCTGTGGGGGTGGTTTATTCATGCCCCTGAGTGACATAAGTTATGCCAACATGAGATGTAGTGTAGACATAGCTGCCTTTACACTGACCTAATCACTGATATGGACAGAGCTATATCAACAGGAGAGGGCTTCTCCCATCACCAGAACTACTGCCTCTTGGGGAGGTGGAGTACTTATGCTGACAGGAGAAGCTCATCCATCAGCATAGGTAGCATCTTCACTAAGTGCTACGGCAGTGCACCTGCAGCACTGTAAATGTAGACAAGCCCTTAGACAGATAGGCCAGTCAGTTTAGGCTTTTATATGAAGGTTCTGGAGAGTAGCCTGTCCATGAGTTTGGGGAAGCCAAAACAAAGATGGCTGGATTCTATCTACTGCTCAAGGTGTGGGTTTTCTAGTAGATGGTTTATGTGCAGGGCTGAGCAGAATTTGATCCACGGTGTTTAACAATCCTCTCTCACTCACCTACATCCCACATCCATCTGCTGTAACCACATACAGAGTCAATCTTTCTCTCTGTAAACAAATTCTCACCTTAACGCAGTGGCCCCCAAACTATGGGGCATGCCCACCTAGTGAGGTGTAGAGGAACACTGAGAGGGCATGGCAGGACCTGGGCCAGCCCCCATAGGGGGCTGGGGATGGAGCACCATCTAGCCCTGCTCTGCCCCCAGCTCTGCTCCGGTCTCGGCCCCGGCTCCTGGCCCTGGCCTCAACTGCAGTCTGGCCATGATTCCACTCCAAGTGCCAGACCACCCCAAGCTTTGGCCCTGGCTCCCAGCCCAGCCATAGCTCTTCACTGTGGCCCGGAGGGTGGGGTGGGGGGGAGTCAGACAGAGGCAAGGGGAGGGCGCAAAATAAAAAGTTTTTGGGACCACTGCTTTAATAGTAGGGAAAATATGTTCAGAATTGTTAATAGGATATGGATGGCCACACTAACTCTCTCCTTTTGAGACCACTGAGCACTTGCTCATCACAAGGATGAGATTTGGATCAGTTACAGTAACTCCTCACTTTGCGTTGTAGATATGTTCCTGAAAAATGCGACTTTAAGTGAAACAATGTTAAGCGAATCCAATTTCCCTCATAAGAATGAATATAAATGGGGCGGGGGGGGAGAGTTACAGTCCAGGAATTTTTTTTTTTGCCATACAGTACAGTACTATAGTTGAGAAGTTTCCCCCATCTTACCCCACACAGGCACAGCCCACTGGCACTGGAGACAATGGGGCAGGCAAGGAGGTACTATCTCAGATAACTGGACCCCACACCAATTAGGACATGATTGATCATGAATTGCAATCAGATACAAACAGAGAGTAGTGTACTGTGGAGTAGAGAGGTTTTGGCCTCAAAGTGTCTTGCCTGACTCAAGAGAATGAGTTGCTCTAGTCTGCAGTTGCAGAAGGCTCCAAGTGCTTTTAAAGATATCCCAAGAGTGTGCTTTGCAACAATCTAGTTATGAGTTACACAAGTATGGATCACTCTGATAATGTTAGCATTAAAGAGGAACAATTTCAGCCTCTGTAATAGCTGCTGGTAAAAGAAGGCTCTTCACCATCACAACTGTCACCCAAGAGTTCCAAAGTAACCAAGTCCATGAAATTATGACCTCATTATTGACTGATGGGCAAACACCTCAACAGAAGATGCCTTCATAATCCTGGCTCATTTATCTAGATAATTCCTTTTTACCAGCATCATTTCCATTATATTTGGGTGGCCGTTCCACAAGTTAATTTTCATTCTCCTTCCCAATACTGTCATAAATCTGAGTGCTAGCCACATAATGGTGATACTGCAACCCAAAACTCTTAGCAGACATAAACATACGTAAGTGTTGAACAGAAATGGCCAAATGGAATCCTTTTGAATCCCACTTCTGAGGGCAGCCATAGAGGAAGTACTAACTGCACACCAATTTAGTGTTAACTACCCCAATAGCTATTTCCCCTTTTACTTGTGGATTTTCTATTCTTAAAATTAATTTACTATAAAATGTAGAATTGTAAACTTGTTGGGGGCAGGGACCCCTTTCTTGTTGAGAGGCAGTGTGGACTAGTGGATAGAACACTGGGACTGGGCAGACCTGGGTTCTATTCTTGGCTCTGCCCTGGCTTTCTCGGTGACCTTGGGCAGATCACTATCCCTTGCTGTATCTCAGTTTCCCCATCTATAAACATTGGGATAGTGCTACTGACCAACTTTGGGACTCATGCATGAAAAGTGACTCACACAATAGGATCTGATCCCTAGTTGGGTCTCCTAGGAACTACCAGAACACAAATTAAGACATTTCTGGAAACTCTCAGAGAGGACAACATGAATCTACTGCTCCAGCAAAACTCTGTGGTTAAGTCAATAAAATCTAATGGCAAAGGATTGGAAGATTGTTGATAGATCTAATGAAATAATTTCCTATGTCTCCAGAAGTAGATTAGTCATAGATACCCACACTGGAAACCAGACTGACAATGATCAAGGACACTCATGAGATCCAGATATGACTGGAGCTGCTCCAGAACCACCATCTTGTGTTGTCTCTTTCTATGTTACAATGAGAACTTCTGTCAAAAGTTCATGATCAGACATTGTTTATAGTCACATTTACCTGCAGGAGCCACAAACTCCAGAGATTGTTACTGAAATACCTCCCTGAGCTGGATACCTATTGGAACCAAAAGCTAATTGAGGCTAATTAGTTATCCTGACCTTCTTGTTCCCAAAATCTATTGCCTGAAAATACTTGGAACAGTTTGTTATCAGTATTCAGTATTGCTGCCAAAGCACAAAAGGCGGGGTGGGGACAAATACCTTTGTCTGTGCTGTGGATATCTCACTATTTAAATAACCTCCACTCTGGGCCAAATCTCTTCCCCACTCCTCCATTAAAACCATGGAAGGGGACTTTTCTGTGGACATGTCTTCAAGATTACCACACAGAGATTACCACACATCTTGAACAGGCATTGGCAACTCCCATCCCTATTTCTCAATCCATTCACTCCTTTCCCTGATGTACCTGAATTCTACTGCCACCCCTTGTGCAGGTTTCACCTCCACAGGATAAGAGAGGAGGTAACAGTGACATGTAGGTGCCTGAGCGGTGCCCCCTTTCCATGTTCAATGTGGGAGAGAGCATGATATGGTCCTTTAATGTCAACACCTTGCATATGAGAATCACTGATTTATTATTATTTAATAATTTTAGTTAAGGGCAAACAGCATGCTTAGCACTGTCAAGACATTGTTTTGGGGAAAACCCAGACCAGTAAGGGGTTCTGTCACAGCCTGCCCTGAAACCTTGGGGTGCCTTATGCTGTGTAGCTTTGGTTCAGATCCCTGAAACCACAAGGTCTTATCCTGCTCACAACCACAAGGTCTTATCCTGGCTTCCACCAGCCTAATTTCTCCTTGCAGGGTGATACCAACAGCCCTTCCAGTCCCAACTCTCCCCAAATTCATCCACCCCAAGTTCTTAAGTACCAGACACTTGGACTGTCTCCTCTGTTCATCACCCCAAAAGCTGTGAAATCAACCCCCCAGTTCACTTTGGCATATGCCGAATGGTGAGTGGGAACCCCAAAGCAGGTTGTCATCAGCAGATGGGATTGTGCCTACCCCTGCTGTATGGAGGATGCCATTTTGCTCCACACAGTGTGATTTTTGCATGTACAGTGCATACAAGGTCACAATGCATGGAGGATGCCATGTTGCTCTACAAAATGGTATCCTCTGCACAGTGTGACCTCACATATCCCATATGTACAAGGTAGAAGATACTATTTTGAAGAGCAAAATGGCGTCCTTCATGCTGTCTAAGGTCTCGGAGGAAATAATTAATTAGAATGTGGTCATGCTGGCAAAACTTTTGGACCCTCTGGAATATGCATGCCATACAGTTTGCATACCAGAGACCTGCTTAAGAAAAAAAAATTTAATAGAAGAACCACAGATTCAAATATAAAATAGTAAGAGAAGCAAACATATAAAAATTGCATAGAAAATAAACAAAGACAATCTCAGGCTTTCCACTTCTAATATTAGATAAAATCCCTTTTTAAATACAATTTACCTGTTGCTTTTAAACAGTTTTCCAGAGTACACCCTAGCTTAAGAGGAATCCAGCATTTCACAGACAGCTTCCTGTTTGGAGGTTACCCCTCAGTTTCCAAATAAAAAGGAGTTTTCCTTTTTTCCCCTCTCAGTCCCTGATGACTCTTGTTTATTGAGTGTGGAAATCCCCTCTTAATTTGCAAGCTGGGATGTCTCAATATCTTTCCATTAACTCTGATCCATCAGTGTCTCTTCCTTGTTGGACAATAGCTTGTTATTTGGAGCCAGTTTCATGAAAACACCGGTCTTGAAAGATGCCCCTCACTGTTGTAAGGTGTAGTTGAAATTGTAGTACAAGTAACTAGCACAGTTTTCTATATACATATATTCATAAGCAAAGTATGTACACATATGACCATCAAGTTCAGAGCATTACAAGCTTTCATAAAAGACCTTACTCAATATATTTTATAGTACAATAATACAATATGCAATCAGTTGATTCAGCTGCTCATTTTGCGGGGTTTAAACCTTCTGTTCTTCCCTTGAGGGTGTCTGGACCCTGATTGTCACAGACATACAGAAAGATAATCATTGCTGCAAGATGCTTATAGTCTATGCAGGCAATGCCACACATATGCTTATATAGGGAGTGAATATACTTATTTAGCGCTTGGAGTTTTGAGTTAGCATTTACTAATGCCCAGTTAGCAGTCAGACTAATTCCTTCTGATAGAGGTCACTTGAAGTTTGCAATAGGCAGAAGAAAACAGTGTATACCCAGATACATTAATGACAACATATTTTCTCAGAGTCTTTGCTGTATTGTTTCTGTTTGCTGCAGCAGAGTTGGGGAGGGCCATGTGAAGTCTGTTAGTGAGCCCTAATTCACAGGGTGGAACTATGCTGACCCTAGCAATGCCAGCTGTTCGTGGTCCCCAGAGGACCATATGCCAGCTGGGATAGATGGAGAGCAGTGTGTTCCAGACATATGTCTCTCCTCACTTATTGCTCACCACCTATGTTGGGGCTGGGTAGGAGGGGGTCAGAACCTGGTAGACTGTCTCAGCACTAGCTGAGAGCTCCCTTTCCTCAGATGTATTTTCATCTGGTGACATACAACTGCTTTGCACTGCTAAAGCAGTGTGAAAGGGCCACAATGCACCTGGGAATCTGGCCCATCAGTATTGTTTGTCTACCCAAAGCTGAAATCAAGCTACCAACCTTGCCCCTCCACTAATACAATCAAATATGGACCACTGTTGGATTTTTCACCCTTCTTCACACTGAATAGGCAATTGTTTGTGCTCACCTTACCCTCCAGCACCATGTTAATGAACATGTTGACCTAACGGAACAGATTTGTGTTTCCTTCAGGATTTGGTTTAGACAGAGTAGCTAGAGATGAGAAAATATTTGTAGTTTGAGGATCACTTTTACAATTTTAGTCTTTAAACTAAAGTTAATGAGCCAATGGGCAGTTTCACTGATGTAATCCAGAGGAAAATTTTTGACCTATATATTATCGTTATTATATTTTGTATTGCAATAATACCTAGGAGCTCCAGTCATGACCCACAGACCCCATTGTGTTAATCACTGTACAAATATGGAACAAAAACGTGGTCCCTGTCCCAGATGATCCTACATCTGAATGGGAATTTAATTTTAAAAATAGAATAACCATACTTAACTACCCAGATAGCAATTCACACCAACTTACTGTTAAAAGTGGGTATGTAGTTGTAACCTATGGCAGTAGAATGATCCTCACTATTTGCTGGCCAATATAAGAGGTTAATGAGTCTCCTACAACTGGCATGAGGATGTACTGCTCAAGCAATAGAAGCACATATTTTTAGCTTGGATGGTCCAGGGTTCACCTGGACCAACTAGACCAACACCAGTAGTGCCCTAAGTAGGATCAGATATACAGTGGTATATCACTGAAGGAAAACAGACTTTCCACACAGATAAATTTCTCATTCAATCTTCCTATAAAACTTGGAAATATTAAGTCAAAAGATGAATGTGGCCCACTGAACAAAATGATTTAGACAACTCCGGAGCTTTCTGAAACTTTAAATCAGTCATCTTTGTTTTCTGGAACTAATTCCTCTTTATTCTCTTTTTTCCTTATTCTTAACTCCCTTTATTCAATCTAGTCAGAGGTACTGAGCCAGATTTTCAAAATTAGGCATATATGTTTGCAAATGGGCATTTGCACATGCCCAGCTAGTGGACCTGATTCTGTCTCATACATATTTTATCTGGGAGCAACTGCTGATTTCAATGGAATTACTCCTGATATTAAACTGGTGTGAGATTTAGAATAAAGCCCAATATGTGCAATTTCTTGACACATGTTCCAAATGGATGTGTGCACATGTACCTGGACAGTTAGGTGCCAACTTTCACATGGATAGCTAGAAACCTTACTGCCATGTACAGGTGCAAATACCTGATACGTGCATGTACTTTGGATGTTTGCAATCATACATTAGACACACACAAATGTCTGGATGCATTTGCATATGTACAACTATGACTGGCTATTGTGACAAGGAACTGTTCATTCAAAAAAATGCTTGTAGTTTAAATAAACGTTCTGATTTTGCTAGTTGTGGGCAATGCATCTTCCCAGCAGATATTTTGAGACTTCACAGAAATCAAATAGTTTTTTAAATCTAGTCTAAACCTACTAAAACATTCACTGTTCTTACTGCTTAATACATTTATTCATGGCCTATATATATTCTCCACTATAACTAACCTCTTCTTTCATGTCTTAATTTTTAATAATATTGCTTATGTGAAAATTGCTGGATAAATTATTCAATTCTCTCTATAATCTAGTATATCTGCAGTACAACTGCTAACCTAGCTCTGTAATTTACATTTGTAGCAATTTAGGTATGTCTCTTTGCTTATTTGTCTGTCCCTCCCGTCTTGTCTTTTATGCTTGCTCCAACATTCTAACTCAAGTCCGTGGTTAGAATGGTAACAAAGAATAATACTTTGTTTCTGTTTATTGCATAATGAAGACAAGCTGCTAAGTAGATGCACATGTGAATAGTTACTTTCCATTTCACATGAAATTTCATTAGTGTTGTTAAGTGTGGACTTAGTATGGATAATTAATTACTCTTAATCACAAGTCCACAAAACTTAATCACCAACCACAAATAGTATGTTAAAGGGTAATGTTAAGGATTTCACATAAACCATCAAACCAGGGAAATTTAGAATTAAGGCCAAAAATCCAAGCTGACATTTTTGCAGACTTATATATGTAGCAGACCTATACTTATGCAGTTGCTTAAATAAAACAAAGTAAAATAACCCTCAGCAGTGTGAGATGAGGAAAGTTTCTGGGTAATGAGTTGTGCCTTAATTCTGAATTTCCATGCTTTAGTAGGTTTCAGAGTAGCAGCCGTGTTAGTCTATATTCGCAAAAAGAAAAGGAGTACTTGTGGCACCTTAGAGACTAACAAATTTATTTGAGCATAAGCTTTCGTGAGCTACAGCTCACTTCATCGGATGCATTTGGTGGAAAATACAGTGGGGAGATTTATATACACACACACAGAGAACATGAAACAATGGGTTTTATCATACACACTGTAAGGAGAGTGATCACTTAAGATGAGCTATTACCAGCAGGAAGTGGGGGGGGGGGGAAGGAGAAAAACCTTTTGTGGTGATAATCAAGGTGGGCCATTTCCAGCAGTTGACAAGAACGTCTGAGGAACAGTGGGGGGTTGGGGAGGGGGAAATAACATGGGGAAATAGTTTTACTTTGTGTAATGACCCATCCACTCCCAGTCTCTATTCAAGCCTAAGTTAATTGTATCCAGTCTGCAAATTAATTCCAATTCAGCAGTCTCTTGTTGGAGTCTGTTTTTGAAGTTTTTTTGTTGAAGAATTGCCACCCTCAGGTCTGTAATCGAGTGACCAGAGAGATTGAAGTGTCTCCGACTGGTTTTTGAATGTTATAATTCTTGATGTCTGATTTGTGTCCATTTATTCTTTTATGTAGAGACTGTCCAGTTTGACCAATGTACATGGCAGAGAGGCATTGCTGGCACATGATGGCATATATCACATTGGTAGATGCGCAGGTGAACGAGCCTCTGATAGTGTGGCTGATGTGATTAGGCCCTATGATGGTGTCCCCGAATAGATATGTGGACAGAGTTGGCAACGGGCTTTGTTGCAAGGACAGGTTCCTGGGTTAGTGGTTCTGTTGTGTGGTGTGTGGTTGCTGGTGAGTATTTGCTTCAGGTTGGGGGGGGTGTCTGTAAGCAAGGACTGGTCTGTCTCCCAAGATCTGTGAGAGTGATGGGTCATCCTTCAGGATAGGTTGTAGATCGTTGATGATGCATTGGAGAGGTTTTAGTTGGGGGCTGAAGGTGATGTTTAGTGGCGTTCTGTTATTTTCTTTGTTGGGCCTGTCCTGTAGTAGGTGACTTCTGGGTACTCTTCTGGCTCTGTCAATCTGTTTCTTCACTTCAGCAGGTGGGTATTGTAGTTGTAAGAATGCTTGTTAGAGATCTTGTAGGTGTTTGTCTCTGTCTGAGGGGTTTGAGCAAATGCGGTTATATCGTAGAGCTTGGCTGTAGACAATGGATCGTGTGATGTGATCTGGGTGAAAGCTGGAGGCATGTAGTAGGAATAGTGGTCAGTAGGTTTCCGGTAGAGGGTGGTGTTTATGTGACCATTGCTTCTTAGAACTGTAGTGTCCAGGAAGTGGATCTCTTGTGTGGACTGGTCCAGGCTGAGGTTGATGGTGGGATGGAAATTGTTGAAATCATGGTGGAATTCCTCAAGGGCTTCTTTTCCATGGGTCCAGATTCTTTTGTAGCTGCAAATCAAATCATTAAAATATTTCTCCAGAATGTAATTTTCCTTCTTCTATGCTATACATGATGGATTTTTAAAAAGCGAATCTGGTATACTTATCTAGATGTAGTAATGAACCCATCAGTGTGCTATCTGAGCATTGAACTTAATGGATGAGTTCACTTTTACTGAGCTCTTCAGGGCTGAGACTACATTGCCTAGTGTAATGCAGCCTTGATTTTGGTTGTGGTATCTAGGGGTTATTTTAATACAAATAAATAATAATAATTAATAATCATGTACTTTTGCATTAATGAAGTTCTCATAAGGGCCCCAAAGCACAGTCTTCAGTTCTGTGCTAGATAATGAATGCTCTGGCTCTCTCCATTCTGCTGAGGGCTGGGAACTGTAGTGCACAAATCTATTCTGTGTTGGCTGGTAAACCACCATTCTCTCTTGCATTGTGTATCAAAAGGAGGATTGGAACATAGGCTTCTGTACCATTCTGGACAGCAGCAGAGCACTCATTTTCCTTCACAGTGGCTTATATTTGGAATCAGAGCACAATTATATAAATATAAATTGTGCAATCTATGCCTAACTTACTCTTTGCACATGCAATTTTCCAGTTTATGGACACAAATATAGGGGTGTGGGGCCCTGAGTATTTTTGTGGGGGTATCTCTAGTTTTTAGGACTGAACATTTGACCATAGAAGCATGAGAATCACATGGTAGTTTTGATACTAGGATATGAATTGCCGCATGCCTTTAAAAATCAGCTATTCTGCTTGCTCAAAATGGGCCAAAAATAAAACTGAATTATATCAAGTTTTTTCTCCCGATGTAATAATATTAAAAACAATACTCTGTTGGTAGTCTGTCTGTATGTGTGTAACTTTTTCCTAATTCAGTTTCTGTTGGAAAACTGTCTTGACAAAGTTAAAGGAAATGGAAACATAGCGAAAATAGTTATTAGAAGAGAGGTTCAGTTTTGTGATTTATGAAAGATAAACTGCTTAGAAATGTAAGGACCATGGAAAACATCATCCAGATATGTTACACTAATGAAAATGGAACCTATAGAGAGGATTGTTGGGTTACGTACTCCAAAGTATTAAAATATTTTCAATGGACTTTACTATATGAAAAGTTTTTCCTTAATGTGCATTGTACAAATTAAAAATAAAATGAATTGTTCCCTTCATTATTAAACAATGCTTGATATCTTTCAGTAGCTAATGCAGCAGTCAATCTTTTGCATGTTTAGTAAGCTGTTTCACCTCTTTCTTAACATCCTCTATCGTTTAAAAATGTCCAACTATAGCAATATAGCTATTTAAATAAGAAAGGGCAAATAAAATGCTGAGAGTCAGTTTGATCTAACTCAACCTTTTCAAATGACTACACTGATTTTCAACATATGAATTTAACTATGTGTTTGCCCCTCTATAAACAGGACGAACAAACAATATATCATTTTTACACTTGAACTGTATTATGATTTTAATGCAGGCTCAGGTGAGATGAGGTCAGAGGATACAATTAAATGGATATGGTACCATCTGGATATTAGGGTCCCTTTAACCATGCTTGGGTGATTTATCCATCAACAACTCATGTACTGCTCCATAAAAATTGATATCTGTTTAAAAAAAAGGTATTAAAATACAGTGTACTTTTAAAATTAGAGACTTAAAATATTGTGTAGTTGCCAGCAGGTAGTTTATTTCTTATTCAGTGCAACAGAAATCCCTGATATAGGAATAAAACTGTAAAAATACATTTATTCTATTTGTTGATATATACAGATCCTCTAGGCATGGCAAAAATTAAACCCTTTTAAGTAAATGCTTAACACAGCAACAAATTTTAAATCAATTAAAAATCCCTGCATGAAATTGTAAAATATGATTATATGTCCTGTTAAATGACTATATCTGTTTCTCACATTTTGAGCTCAATGTTATTTCTCTACAAAAACTCTTAAAGGAAGAAATGCCAGATAAACAGCTTTATTAAAGGAAACAAAGTTGTGAGTCCTCCACTGTATTTTATGACAGAATTGAATGCAATAGTGTATGGCATTAGTCTGAATTTATTCTGTAATAAAACAATATGGATGTAGACCAAAATATTTAAACTGTCAACATTCAAAGCAAATGAGTAACCAAAACTGAGAATTTAATCATTTATCTATCAATATGTGTATCAAAAACCAAAATGAAACAACTGAGTTTTTAAAAGTAATATTTGATAAAGCATTTCCTGAAAGAAAAACAATCCAACAATTCTCCTGGACAGAAATTTATATAGTTTAGTGATTTGGCTGTCAATAATATACAAATAGCACTAATATATTACTATAATGCTTCATTTTCATTAAGACATCTGCCAAGTTCTCAAAAATCTTTTCCATTTGGGACTTGACTTATAATTGCATAATCCCTTGGGGGAGTTTCAATATTATTTTAATCAATTTTAACCATAATACACAATGGGGATGATTACATTGCAATGTCATTTCCAAAGTTACCTTCTCCCATTAGTCATTTGTAAAGGGAGAAGACATTGGAAATGTCCGTGAAATATATTTCAGAAAAGAAAACTACAGTAAATGTAGAATGAATTTCTTCTTTCAAAAGTATCACAATATAAATATATAAAATATTGTGTGGTCACAAAAATCATCAGTCATACTTGTATTTGACAAATGATGGCATAAATTGACTTTGTTCTAGACTTGTAGATTGCTAGCCTCACTTTGCCCACTCAATAATTCTACTGGGTTTTCTAACATTCTTACACAGAACTGTTTGGTAGTATAGAAATCTTAACTAGGTGAAAGAATAACTGTGGCAAAGTTTCAGACTAGCAGCCGTGTTAGTCTGTATTCACAAAAAGAAAAGGAGTACTTGTGGCACCTTAGAGACTAACAAATTTATTAGAGCATAAGCTTTCGTGAGCTAAAGTGAGCTGTAGCTCACGAAAGCTTATGCTCTAATAAATTTGCTAGTCTCTAAGGTGCCACAAGTACTCCTTTTCTTCTTGTGGCAAAGTATAACTGATGAATCACTTTAGTTCATTTATTCCTAGATTCCTAGATTTCCAGGTCAGAATCTAGGAGATATAACACAGGACATAGAATTTCCCCAAAATAATACCTAGAGCATATATTTTAGAAAAACAACCAATGATAGAGAATCAGCCAGGACCCTTCCTACATTGTTCCAATGGCTAATTACACTTACTTTCAAAAATGTACACCTTATTTCTGGTCTGAATTTCTCTAGCTTCAACTTCCAGCCATTGTATCCTTTTACTGCTACATTGAGGAGCCCATTATCAAATATTAGTTCCCCATATTACTATAACTTATAGGTTGTAGTAAAGTCACCCCTTAAATTTCTATTTGTTAAACTAAATTGCTTCAGCTCCTAGAGTCTATCACTGTAAGGCAGGTTTTCTAATCCTTTAATCATTCTCATGGCTCTTCTTTGAACCCTCTCCAATTGATCAGTCTCTGTGCTAACACCAGTATTTGTTTAGGAAGACTATACAAACCACTTGTGGTGAGGTCATTTGTTATAAATGCAGTCCTTGCAAAACTTGTGCCAATAAGACTTTTATAGCACATGACTCCACCACATATTCTCTATATATTTACTACTGTATTTCAACCATATGGTTATCTTCATTCATGCTATTGATGACCCTATTTACAAATGACTTCTACCTTATTTAAAGTAATTTTTCAAGTACACACATTAAGTACACAATACAATATAGCTCTCACAGTATTTCCATACAGTTAGTATTAAACAGGACTTTTTTCTTATAAGTCTGACAATCATTCAGTACGTGAGGTGGAGTATATGTGTATGTGTGTGTGTGGGGGGGGTTGGCAGTCATGAGCCAAAAAAGGGTCAGAGGATGAGCAAAAAGATGCACATGTAGGTAAAAAATTAACAGAATGTAACTCATGAACAAATTATTAAGAAAAATGTTTAGAAATATTAGATGCCCAAGGTACATAGCTCCTGTACATATTTAACATACCAGCTCTTACACAGCCAAACCTGCCTTCAGACATGACCTTGGCAATATTGCAGTGGTAATATTTTCACAAGCATGACCTCCCCCTGAACCGAGTCTCCAATGTATTCTGAACAAATGTGCTTTCCTCACCATCAAACATATTGTAGATCTCTTTTTCCACCTATTTTTTTCTTGAACAAGCATATTTCTTGTGGATTTTTAGGCCTTTCAAATGAGACATATTATGCACAGATATTGGTAAAGAAACTATAAACCATTTTTAATTGTTACTAGTAAGGCAGATGCAATTTGTTTACAAATTGCAGTGTTTGTTTCAGAGTGGAGATAATTTAAAGTTTATCAGTAATGTAGGAATCTGCTTATTTAAAGAAGAAAAAAACCATTAAAAGTGGAGCAGAGACTAGGGAAGAGATCAGGTAGCTATCCCACACCACTGCATCTAACATAGCCTATGTGCATCTAGCCCAGGGATTGGCTACCTTTGGCATGTGGCCTGTCAGGGAAATCTGCTGGCGGGCCGGGACAGTTTGTTTACCTGCAGCATCTGCAGGTTCGGCCGATCACAGCTCCCACTGGCCGCGGTTTGCCATTCCAGGCCAATGGGGGCTGCGGCAAACAGCGGCCAGCACATCCCTTGGCCCATGCCGCTTCAGGCCCGCCAGAGGATTTCCCTGACTGGCTGTGTGCCAAAGGTTGCCAATCCCTGATCTAGCCCTTACATTATTGAGGTCAAATCACTACTCCATGGTTAAGAATGAGTTCCATTTTATACTTAAAGGAGGCATTCCACCTCATTGCTATGTATGAAAAATGCACATCCTCCCCAAACTTATAGCATTTACTCTTTGAATACTTAATAAACTTTGAGAATTTAAAAGAGAAGATGCTAATCAGTTTATGACTTAAAGTAATTAAAGCCTGGATCCTTTAATAAAATTAACATCTGTATCAATCTCTTCTTTGTCCCAAATGACCTGAATAATGAAATAATGCAGACTATTCAAACTTTCCATATAGTTAAAAGCCATTGAAATCTTGTGCATAGGATATACTTGAAGAAATAGCTTGTAATTAATTTAAGCCATTAATGATTGTTGTATCTCATTGTTAAGATTATGTAAACTACAGATAGGTCAGGTCAACAACTCAAGTAACTCTTTAGTAGGGCCATAGTGGCATCAGAAGTAACAACTAATCACCGCTCCTCCTCTATAGCTAACTTGCATGTAACAATTATATTGGTTGTAATGACAGAGGTATGAGAGAGACCGGACATATTTCAAGAATTCTCATTGGTAGATTACTCAGCATAACTTCACTGCTCTTCAAAGGTTTCCATGGCCGAATGCTAGCTAGGACATCAGTGCTTGAAAGGCTATTCATGGCAGGAGCCCTTAAACCATGGAGATATTGGGATTCAGGAACTCTTAGGATTAGGGCTCTCCCTAGTCTCCTTTCCCAGTGTCATTAACAATGCAAATGCAAGTAAAGAACTAGTTTCACCAGTATACTTCATCTGCTGTGTACTGTTTTGATGATGTAAAGAAGCTGTAATACAGCTTAACTGGATGCTTTGTGTTGCTCTTGTATGGCGTGTTGTGGGTAAAGAAAGTATAGGGACTCATCACCCTGATCTTTACACGTGTGTGTCCTTTGTTCCAACTCTCAGTGAGTGTGCATTGAACCAGTGGCAGGGGATAAGAAAGTAATAATTCCCTGAGCATCAACATTGGTAATAGCACAACCAGGAACAAGAGAGAGGAAATACGTTATTGAAACAGTTCTTTCATGCATTCCCCCTAGTTCCTGTGCTCCAGCCAATTTTGGAAGCCATCTCTTTGTGGCAGAAATCTCTTTGAAAAATTGATGATGGACTAAAATTTGATGCTCACCTTGCCTGCTCAGAATCCTAGAGACTGGACTTTCTTCTCTGAGTCAGGATGCCTTCTTGAAAACTTGCCCATGAAAGGGTAAGTCTAAACTGTTTAATAAATGTGGAAGGGGGTCTTTAGTGTCAGTAAAAGTGGAAGATACATAACCAAACAGAACACTCATTACAAAGTAAGTTTAAAGAAAAAGTCACTAAGCCCACAGCACCTTGCATTATTCTTTTCTTTATAAAAAATGAACCCCCTGTGCCCACATTTGACAAGATTAGATATTTGGCCTAATCTCTGGGGAAATATAGTACCATCAATTTGCCCATTTACCCATGGGAGAGATTTCTCCCCCCTCCCCCAACTATCACTTTATGCTATGAAAAGGGAACTTCCTATTCTCCCATAGAGGATGGGGGGGACTGTTTAAAATTACAGTTCTTTAACAGTTTATTTGATAACAAATAAGAGAACACCAAATACATCTTCAGAATACCACTCTATAATGTCAATAACAACATTGGCCTAGGGCAATTCCTGGGGAATTAATGACCAGAGGGAATTAATGGCCCTTGGCTTCACCTCAGGCTATCAACTTTCTCAGCCAGTCGTTAAGCCTGAGGAAGTGTCCCAGGCCTCAATCATTACAGCTTAATTGAGTTGTCACTAAAAGGGTTAAAGAAGTTTTGACTATTTTACATGAATACTGTCAGTGAAATGCATTTTGAATCCCTGTTTAAAAGACATGTAATTGCCTCAGATTCTTTATATTATCATAACTCTTCAAAATTGATTGGTTTTAGGTTTATGGAAAAATATGCAAATTTACAGAGATATGACACACATTTCTCATTGTGGATATAAAAGTAGTTCACAGAGAATCCATTTGATTGAGTTTGATTACTGAACAAAATCTAATTATTTCAGATACATGTTCAGACTTTCTGGAGAAGTATAGTATGGAAAAGAAATATTTGGTATATGTGATTGTTGTTTGTCAGCCTCAGATTTGTTTGTTCACACGTTGATGGACCAGAATTTTAAATTATTAAAAATATCAATGTTAATTTTTCTTAGCAAAAGAAGTGTAAGTTACAAAAGGACCCGTGTGTGTGTATTACTGTGTATATAGTGTATACCACAATTTTGTAAATGCAAAACCTACATTGACGAGACATTACCAATGACTTTATAAAACAGGCTTTTTTGTACATTTTTTATTGTAGTTGAGCCAAAACTGGAACATTACACCCAAACCCTATCAAACTTGTGTATGTGGGGAAGTAGTGAGAAAGTCAAGATTCAGATTTCAAAACTCACCATTACACATATGGTACCTGACTGGATCCCTGACAGGAATGAGTTCTGATTTCCATTTCCAGTTTGGCTTGAAATTTCACCTGTGCTCATCCTTATGAGTTTTTGACCCCAGATGGAAAAGATTTCATAAGGACAGCTAAACTTATGAGTCTTCTGCTACTCAAGATGCTCATAATCTTACCATCAAGACAACTATTTATCCTAAGCACTCCATTATATTTTACTTATGGATTTATTATGTATGTTTAAACATTAATTCTTAAGAGGGAGTGAGAAGACCGAGCCAATGTTTTGGCTCCTCCTGGGCCTTCATCAAGAGTATAAGTCTTGTAAAACAGCTTTGAATAATTACTGAATCCCTCCATCTCATAAACAATTATCATCCTTTCCCAATTATCTACTCAATTATAATCTACAAAGTCTCTTGCATTAAATTAAACCATATGTTCTTCACAGTCACTTCTAGGCCTTCTAGCCATCCTGCCAGTATGATTCTATCCTCATATAAATCCCTCCTGAGTTCCCTCCTCTTCTATGGTGCCCACAATAAGCAGAATTTATATATTAAAAATCACAGCCCAGAACTACCCAGATGTACACAATCCTCATGGAGTCAGCAGGTGATCATACTGCTGTAGCCTCCAACCTTCTTTCTCTGCCCTCCCTTCCCTACTGCTTTGTTGTTGATATCACATGTGCATTTAGATTACAGACTAGTTGGCGCAGGTGCCAGCTAGTTTCCTTTGTAATCTGAAATGCACATGAAGCATTTTGTAAACTTTAAAATAAGTTAATAATGATGATAACTAAAGTTGCTTTGGGTTCCACCCACTTCTCTTTGTATGGGGAGAGGAGAAATCGCACTCACCTCTGACACAAAGAGCTGAACTTTGAGTCCTCTGTGTGAGTGGGGAATACGCTGATGTTGCTTCTCTTTATGGTATTAATCTATTTTAATATTGTGGTATCAAAATCAAAGAACATATTTAAAATATGGGATTCATTTATCCATGTTTGCATCACTTCTGCAGAGCTGGACAGTTTTTGACTTTACCTGAAAGCAGGTTGATTTATCTAAGTCCTCTCACATGTACAATATGCTCTTTGCACAGCATTTATGATGATCCTCTCCATGTGACTGTAGAGAGGTTAGCCGGGGCTTGTCTCTCTCTGAAACGGCAGGGAACCCCACCGCCTCACCAAATTGGGGAATAAGTCTCATGGGGAATTAGTCCGGCCGCAGGAGCCTTCCTCTGCAGCCTTTGTGAAGTGGAAGTACCACAGTAAGCCCAGGCCCTAGGTCAGGGCAGGGCATTGGTGAGTCAGGTGCTCAAGCCCTCAGGCAGGGGCTGAGCAACAACAGTATATAAACAGCAGGCCCAGGCCCTAGGTTCCAAAGAGCCTGGGAGAGGGGGAGACTGTCACCCACGAGTTGGGTGGCAGGGAGGACACAGGCCCTCCCACTCCACCGCATCCCAGCCTGGGGCCCTAGCAGCATAAAAGACCCGCTGCTATGTCACTGGGGGTCCTGGCCGCAACACACAGACATGGGTTCTGGCAGTGCTGCAGCCAGACTAGGGTCGGCTGCCCCCGGGCTACTTCCAGACTCCCCCCTTGAGGTACCTGGGTTAGGGTGGTGTCCTCTGGGGGGTCCAGCACCATGGGTTCCTCAGGGTAGCTGGCCAGGGGTAGACTCGGCAACTCCTTCTGGGAGCTGGCATGGGGCAGGCTTGGCAACTCCTCTGAGTAGCTTGTGCAGGGCAGGCTCGGCAACTCCTCCAGGTAGCTGGCATGGGGCAGGTCAGGCCAGTCTTCGGGTTTTCCGCAGGCTGCTGGGCTTTCCCACTTGCGAGCTAGGCCAGAGGCATCTGGCCTCTCCAGCAGCTGCCTCCCCAGTGAGCTCTGAGGTTAGGCCTTTATCCTTCCAGAGCAGCACTTGACCCTCTGGGGGGTGGGCTCAGAGCTTCCTGGCTCTGCCCACTCTGGGTCTAGAGGGGCTTGTCTCTCTCCGGGGCAGCAGAGAACCACACCGCCTCACCACAGTGACCAAATCCATTCTCTCTGTATTTAACCCCTTCCTCAATTCCTTATGTAACTAAGACAGTTAATAATCTAAGCCCTATACACATTAGAAGTATTTTACTGGGATCTGATTAAAATCTCCATACAGGTTTGTTTCTCTAACTTCATCAATAGGCAGGTTCTGCCAAGTTAGCGGGCCAGTTCCAGATAGACAGTTATTGTGTTTGAAAAAGATCGCTCAGTTCCCACAATTTAAAATACAGTCTTCAAATAACATTCCCATAAACCCTGAAGTAGTTTCTAAGATAGAGGTGCTTCCATTTATGATCATTTCATTGACTTCTTCTTCAGACCAGACACAGTGTTTAATAATACAAGTCAGACAGTGTTTTATAATGATTCCAAGGGTCCTTTGGATTCCCTACAGTACTAGTGAAATTATTACAATTCTTCAGTGAACAAAACATCAACTCCAAATGTCACGGGAAATGTACTGGGCACTTATTGATGTATTAGTCTTGAGGACTTTCTACAGTTCAATGAAACAAATACCATTTTAATGGAAAATATCTTAGCACCATGTATAAAATTGCTTCTATGCAGTTGTGCTCTTAGAAACTTTAGCCCTGATCCTGAAATTACTTTAGCATGTTTTTAAGTTTACACAGTAAGAGCTGTTGAATACACTTCAAGGGGGCTACTAGCAGTACATAAAGTATGTATTTAAAACTTTGCAGGACTTGGTCTTTAAATAGTGTCATTTTAATTTGATATTATTAAGTGCAGAGTCTCTAGGCTAAGGTAGAACCTATTGGGCACAAAACTGTAGATGGCTCTTTGTAACATTAAATTGTTTTTTAGGTAGAGAGAGTTCAAAAACTGCCCACAATGAAAAAGATAAAGCACAAAAAACATTTAAAAGCATATATACAAATGGTGCTTTATAAATAATAAATAGAGATGGTTGAAAATTTTCCAATGGAATATTTTTCTGTTGGAAAAGGTAAATTTTTTGAAACTGAAACATTCCAACCCACCTCTCCAAAAGGCAGTAGTAAGGTCAATGGAAAAATTCTTCCATCCACCTAGTGCTGTCTACAATGGAGCTTAAGTCGGCTTAATTTTGTCGCTCAGTGGTGTCGACCTAACTTTTTAGTGTAGACCAGACCTGCAAGATTTGGCCTATAATTAAGGTGGTTCTTTCCTCCAACTTAAATTCTGTTCTTCCTAATTTGGACTTTGATCTTGCATGGGTGCATGCATGTGAATTGTGGCGAAGGACCTTTTAGTTTGCTTTTTGTTGAAATACAGCAGAGAATTTGCCAGCTAGTTCATGTTTTTTTCAAAAAATGGCATCAGTCATTCAGCTATTTTTGTTGAAATACAGAGCAGTCAAAAAAGTAGGGGTTTGGTTTCCATGTTTTTATTGATTGATTTTCACTGAGAAGAATGTCACAAAGAAGAGATTTGGTGGGGATTTAATACATTAAATAGATACTTTTAGATTTTAAGAAAGTTAATGGAAAATGCTTGCTGACCTAACTGTGTTGGTTCCATGGATCGCAGTTTTTTTAGAAATATCCAGTCAACTATCTGCATTTCTTTAAAATAAAATTATATTCCTGGTTCTAAAGGCATGAGAAGGAAGGAGAAGAATTGGATTCTATTCCCAGCTCTGACTTGGTTTGTGACCTTCAGTCAGTCATTTAACTTCGCTGGGCTTCAGTTTCCTCATCTGAAAATAGGTTTAATCATATTTACCTCAGAGTAACAAAGGGATCTTGTGAGGTATAATTTATTAAGATTTGTAAAACACTTTTAAAAATATTTATTATTTTAGCAGGCTTCTCACCACCCTCTTCATTTAGTGTCCCAGATAGAGAATGTGTTCTGTGAACCCACAATTTACTATATATACTGTACAAATTGAATAACTAGTATTGTGGCAAAATATCTGGAATCCAGTCAAAATGTTTTCCATTTTCAGAGCCAGAACCCTTTTCAGAGCCAGAACTTCTTTAATTATGGCCACCAAACTTGATATGGCTGTTTGGTATTCTGTCAAGAGAGGAAGCTTCTGAATGGTTATTTATGGCTGAAATAAAGGGAAATTATATTATTGATAATAATTGTATATCTCTTTATGGCAGTTTAAGGAGCTACTCCAAGACCCATTTTCAAAACTCAGCTTCCCATGATATAAGAGAGAGGATGAAACCCATTAGAACATCTATCCATGAAAGCAAAGAACTTTTTAAAAAAATCAAGATGAAAATCACTGTTGTGCACAGAGGGCCTGGTTCAAAGTCATTCAAATTCCATGGGAGCCTTTCAGTGTGTTTGAATCAATTCATCTGGAGAAACTACACAACTTGTGTTTGAAGGACCCAATTCTATATTTCCATTGAACAATCTGGGATCAGGCCTGAAAAGTGTGTCAGCTGTTGGGGTGGACCATATATCTGCTACCCAACATAATAAGCCACTGAATTTCTCCTTCTGCAAGTAGAGCTGACTCTGTGACATAGGCCAACAGGAAGAAAATTTCATAGAAAGGATGAATAACAGTAGAAGTCAACAATGTCAAGCCTGCATGATTAGAAAATTTGCCATTCTATAAATAAGCTGGCTAAATATTAATTATGAAGGCAGCATTTTATTCAAATAAAACAATTTTTACAAAATGTATAATGAAAGGGAAAGTACAGAAGAGTGTAAAGATTCACTTCCTGCTTCTCCCACACATAATCTAGCACAGAAGTAAGTACATTATAGCTTGTTTTTAATTTTTGTCATAGTGCTTGGAATTCACACTCTTCCTTCATTTAAAGTAAGCCCTTAACTCCGTGATCCTTAACTTCGTTCACCTGTTACTCAATTAACATCCCATTGCTCTGCACATCTGCTGCAGCTGTGACTTCAGACTATTACAGTGCAGCCATTAACTCATTCAGCATTCTTTTATAGATTCTTTAGAATGAGCTAGGTAGGCGGGATGGAAATCTGATTTAAATGGCCTTTGGAAAGATAGACATCCTTGTCATTTTTTGACCTGAGAACGGATATTGGCATATCCATTGTTGCTATATTCCTCCTTCTTGGGAAACCAAAGATCTCCTATTCTTCTACTTTAAAATTGATTTTGAAAGGAAAACATCACTTACATGGCAGTGCAAGACACCCAGTATACCAGTAAGGATTTGCACTACATCAGCTCTGCCTAAAACTAACTAAATTTCCTTCAGTTAAATAGAAATTAGATTGTACATGCAACTCCACACTTCAAGTGGGGAGCCCAAAGAAATTAACCTCAGGAGAAAATTGCTTTTTTCTGGCTTAACACATAGGCTTATTAGGATGTCAGACAGAAGAGATAGTGGGGAAAATACAAAATCACAGACATGACGCAATATCTATCCATGTACAACTAAAGTCATATTTATTAACAGAAAATATGTAAAATCAGAAAAATAAGATTATTAATTTATGGAGAAAGAAATTATCAGTATGATTATATGTCCTATGTGCTAATATAACAAAAACTGTTACAAAAACAAAACCAAGTTGTACAAAGTCTAATATACAATGTATGCTAATGCCATTAATAATTATTTCTGATATCTTATACTGTATAAGTACTCTTGACCCAAAGAATCCAAAGCACTTTACAAACTCCATGGAAAAAAGGTGGAAAATTCTGATCTGGTGTAAGCTAGCGTGATTCCACGGACTCTAGCATAGTTGCGAATGGTGAATGGTTTGGTCTCTGAGCCGTTGCACAGAATAGTGGCAGTCATCCCATCATGGAGTAGTCTGATGATGGAAATGAATTTCTGTGGACAGCCAAATCTATTCAGCACCTTCTATAGGGCATCACGATTGCTAGTGTCAAAGGCTTTGGTTAGGCTGATCAATGCCATGAACAGTTCCTGGTGTTGCTCTCTGCTCTTCTGAATCTGTCATGCCATGAAGATCATGTCAGTTGTGCCTCAGGATGACCTGAAGACACACTGTGATTTGGGGAGGAGTTCCTTGGCAAGAGGGAGGAGGAGGTTTAGTAGGATCCAGGCAAGGATCTTCCCTGCAATGGAGAGGAGGGCAATACCTCTGTGGTTCCCACACAAAGATTTGTCATTCATCATTTGCGCTGGTGTCAACACTCTTCTCCATTTACCTTGCTGTGATCCTGATTCTCATCCATGACCGCCTTCCTGATGGAATCAGAATGGAGTATTGTATGAATGGCCAACTCCTCAATCTCCGTCTCCAAACAAAATCTAAGCTCACAAGAATTGACATCACTGAATGACTGCATCATTCTTGTACACACAGAAGCTGACCTGCAAAGCACCCTAAATCTTTTTGCAGATGCCTATCATCACTTGGGTCTCTCTCTCAACACTGGGAAACCCAAGGTACTCTACCAGCCCTTACCTGCACAAACTACTCTTCATACTCCACAAATCACCATCAGTAGAGAATCTCTGCAAAATGTGGACCATTTTCCATACTGTGGCAGTCACTCTCCCAAACAGCCAGCATTGACACAGAAATTGAATACAGGATCTGCTGTGCCGGCACATCCTTTGGAAGACTAGTCAAATGAGCCTTCAATGATAGGGATGTGCAAGCAGACATAAACCAAGATCTTGGTTTACAAGACAGTTGTCTTCCTCACCCTTCTATATGGGTAATCTAAAGACACCATCTCAAGTGGCTGGAGTGGTTCCAGCAGCATTGGCTCAGGAGGATTATCAGGATCAGCTGGGAAGACTGACATACTAACACCAGCATTCTCTCTGCAGCCAACATCAGCAATATAGAAGCAGAGGTCATGAAACACCAACTCCCCTGGGCTGGCCACTGTGTACGTATGCCTGACACCCGCTTCCCAAAGCAAATATTCTTCTCTCAGTTAAGTCAGGGAAGAAGGGCTCGTGGAGGGCAGCAGAAGCACTTCAAAGACGTACTGAAAGTACCCCTTAAAAAGGGAAGAATCAACCCAACAAACTGTGAGGACTTGGGACGGAACAGAACACAGTGGCACCACACCATGCACCACCCACAGCTCACTTTTAGGAGAACAGATGTGCTCATGAGACAAAGAAGTGACAAAGGAGGAAAGAAAGGGCATAACAGTCCAGCCAACTATGTATCCTCCAAGATTACACCTGTCACTTCTGTGGGAAAATTGGCAGGGCTTGAATTGGGCTTCTCAGCCATTTAAAAATCCCACCAATGAGCCCCCTTGGTAGACATCATTCTCGCATCAAGGGGTAGCCAAAGGATTATAGTTGCCTTTATATCAAGTAAGAATTTGGCCATCTGGATCACTTCTCCATTACTGGAATGCAATGATTTCTGGATGGAAGACAACACTACTTAAATAACTTGGAGTAATGCTTCACGTTAGCTCAGGGCAGGAAGTGGAAAAACAAAAACTGCCTTAGCCACCAGGCAGTATGGGAAAATTTAGGTAGCTGTAATGTAATTACCCAACTGGAATTTAATCAAGACACCAAGATTCACTAGTTATAACTTGATAACCTATATTAGGCAGAAGGTCAGACTAGATGTTCACAATTGTTCCTTCTGGCCTTTAAGTTTATGAAACCAGGATTAATATTAGGATTGGCTGGTGAGGCAGCCATACTATTGTTCTAGAAGTATTTGAGAGTATTAGGAGTTAGAAAAACTTATAATAAAATCATGAAGGTAAAATATAAACCATAAAGGACAGAGGAGTGACAGCACCAATGTCTTCACCAGAAGGGGCAGAGAGGGCTAACAAAGAGACAACTAAGATTTTCTTCTTCATTTTTATATTACTCTGAACTATCTGTGACTGTTTAGTAGACTTCACATAGACTGGAAAAGTCCACAGATACTGTGTTTCTCAGAGCATCAAGGCCTTTTTGAAAAGCCTCTGTAGATACAAGGGGGCCAGATTCTAGACCCCCACTATGGAGCTTTCATGCCAGTACAGGGGAGCATGTAGGGTGAAGCAGCTGTTGGGGATATTTCCCACAATATAGGGCTGGCATATGCTGCCTCTCTTTGCAGCAGGGGGAGGTTTTGTAGACATGAAGAGGAGTGGCCGGAGGGCTCTACATGTCAGCACTTCTGGGATGCAAATCAACTCATAAGGATTTGGGCAGGCTGATTCAAGTTTGATTTACAGGGCTTCTCTAACTTATGCTGGGGAATGTACCAGCCCTAAATAGGCCAAAATCTGTGAGGCACATAGGTGACTTAAAGCTACTTTTGCTTTCCTTCCTTCATTCCTGGGCTGTGGCTTCAGTGCTGCACAAAATCTGGCCCAAGAATGAGTGAGCAAAGCTGCCAAGGTGCCCATTATTGTGGATTTTTTTTTTTTTACAAAATATGGGCCCATTGTGAGTAGCAAAGTAGGAAAACCTTAATCTACCCCTTTCCTAGTCATTCGCCCAGCATTTCTGCACACTCCCCAGCATACTTAGGAATGTGTAGTCTTTGTGAAGGAGGGCCACATGAAGAGTTTCTGTGGTAGTACTGGGTGGAGAACTAGGAACCTGCAGAAGGAGTGGCAGGAAGCTGCAAATGAGCTAGCAGCAATAGCAACAGATCTATGAAGACAACTACTTCAATGTGTTATCGCCAGCTATATAATTGTGAGCCTAGCAGTGTTGGATGTCATTGTGATGCTGAGCTGTACATGTATCTCTTCTTTTGGGATTCTTTGGATGGAAACAAAATAATACACTAGTTCCTTAAAGTATATCAGTCATGTCTGAAATTAGAGGAATTTGAAACTAAGCTGTTACTTTTTCTCACACACCCACAGAGCAGCCACAAACTTTTCAACTTTTAAATTGCAGGGAATAACGGAATGAGAGAGGACAAAAATAAAGCCTCCGTTAGAGCACAGTGTCTCTCCTTGGTTATGTGCTGCTTCAGTTTTGCATTACAAAATAGCTGCTTCTGCATATGTAGTAGAGAAATTTAAAGCTTTTTTATAAAGGAAACATACTTATAACAACCTTACCACAACAGGTACGCACAGGATCAAATTCTGCTCCACTTGTATTTATACAAGTGCAACCCCACTGAGATCAGAATTTGGCTCTGACTCAGAGCCCTGGTCTACACTAGGCGTTGAGGTTGAATGTAGCAGCGTTAAATCAATTTAACCCTGCACCCGTCCACATGACAAAGCCCTTTTTTTCAACTTAAAGGGCTCCTAAAATCAATTACCTTACTCCACCCCCGACAAGCGGATTAGCGCTGAAATCAGTTTTGCTGGGTTGAATTTGGGGTACTGTGGATGCAATTAGATGATATTGGCCTCCGGGAGCTATCCCAGAGTGCTCCCTTGTGACCGCTCTGGACAGCACTCTCAACTCAGATGCACTGACCAGGTAGACAGGAAAAGGCCCGCGAAGTTTTGAATTTCAATTTCCTGTTTGGCCAGTGTGGCAAGCTGCAGGTGACCATGCAGAGCTCATCAGCAGAGGTGACCATGATGGAGTCCCAGAATCACAAAAGAGCTCCAGCATGGACCGAATGGGAGGTATGGGATCTGATCACTGTATGGGGAGAGGAATCCGTGTTATCAGAACTACATTCCAGTTTTCGAAATGCCAAAACATTTGTCAAAATCTCCCAGGGCATGAAGGACAGAGGCCATAACAGGGACCCGAAGCAGTGCCACATGAAACTTAAGCAGCTGAGGCAAGCCTACCAGAAAACCAGAGAGGCAAACGGCCGCTCTTGGTCAGAGCCCAGACATGCTGCTTCTATGTTGAGCTGCATGCCATTTTAGGGGGTTCAGCCACCACGACCCCAGCCGTGTTTGACTCCTTCAATGGAGATGGAGGCAACACAGAAGGAGGTTTTGGGGATGAGGAAGACGACAATGATGAGGTTGTAGATAGCTCACAGCAAACAAGCAGAGAAACCGGTTTTCCCGACAGCCAGGAAATGTTTCTCACCCTGGACCTGGAGCCAGTACCCCCTGAACCCACCCAAGGCTGCCTCCCAGACCCGCTAGGCAGAGAAGGGACCTCTGGTGAGTGTACCTTTTTAAAATACTATACAAGGTTTAAAAGCCAGCATGTTTAATGATTAATTTGCCCTGGCACTCGTGGCTCTCCTGGATATACTCCCAAAGCCTTTGCAAAAGGTTTCTGGGGAGGGCAGCCTTATTCCATCCACCATGGTAGGACACTTTACCACTCCAGGCCAGTAGCATGTACTCAGGAATCATCTTGCTGATCCATCGCAAGACAGTGGGCGTGGAGCCCAGGGTGGACGGGAAGGGGATTGTGGTGGTGCTGAAGAAACGGGCAGGCCAGTGCAAGCCAGCCACGTCCTATGAGAAGACGACCATTATCAGGAATCATTGTAGAACAAAGCATTGCAGTGTATGTTTTCTGGCATTCAAACATCCGTTCTTTATCTCTCTGTGTTATCCTCAGGAGAGTGATATCATTCATGGTCACCTGGTTGAAATAGGGTGCTTTTCTTAAGGGGACATTCAGAGGTGCCTGTTCCTGCTGGGCTGTTTGCCTATGGCGGAACAGAAATGTTCCCCGCTGTTAGCCACGCGGTGGGGGGAGGCAAAATGCGACCTTGTAACGAAAGCACATGTGCTATGTATGTAATGTTAACAGCAAGGTTTACCATGAAAGAGTGTACCCATTGTTCTATAAAATGTGTCTTTTCAAATACCACTGTCCCTTTTTTTTTCTCCACCAGCTGCATGTGTTTCAAGGATCACAGGATCTTCTCCTTCCCAGAGGCTAGCAAAGATTAGAAGGCGAAAAAAATGCACTTGCGATGAAATGTTCTCTGAGCTCATGCGGTCCTCCCATGCTGACAGAGCACAGACGAATGCGTGGAGGCAGACAATGTCAGAGTGCGGGAAATCACAAAATGACCTGGAGGAGAAGTGGTGGGCTGAAGAGAGGGCTGAAGCTGAAAGGTGGCGGCAGCATGATGAGAGGAGGCAGAATTCAATGCTGAGGCTGCTGGAGGATCAAACTAATATGCTCCAGCGTATGGTTGAGCTGCAGGAAAGGCAGCAGGAGCACAGATGGCCGCTACAGCCCCTGTGTAACCAACTGGCCTCCTCCCCAAGTTCCATAGCCTCCTCACCTAGATGCCCAAGAAAGCGGTGGGGGGGCCTCTGGCCACCCAGCCACTCCACCCCGGAGGATTGCCCAAGTAACAGAAGGCTGGCATTCAAAAAGTTTTAAAGTTTTAAACTTTTAAAGTGCTGTGTGGCCTTGTCCTTCCCTCCTCCACCACCCCTCCTTGGCTACCTTGGTAATTATCCCCCTATTTGTGTGATGAATTAATAAAGAATGCATGAATGTGAAGCAACAATGACTTTATTGCCTCTGCAAGCGGTGATCGAAGGGAGGTGGGGAGGGTGATTAGCTTACAGGGAAGTAGAGTGAACCAAGGGGCGAGGGGTTTCATCAAGGAGAAACAAATAGAACTTTCACACCGTAGCCTGGCCAGTCATGAAACTGGTTTTCAAAGCTTCTCTGATGCGCACTGCACCTTCCTGTGCTCTTCTAACTGCCCTGGTGTCTGGCTGTACGTAACCAGCAGGCAGGTGATTTGCCTTAACCTCCCATCCTGTCATAAAAGTCTCCCCCTTACTCTCACAGATATTGTGGAGCGCACAGCAAGCAGTAATAACAGTGGGAATACTGGTTTCGCTGAGGTCTAACCGAGTCAGTAAACTGCGCCAGTGTGCTTTTAAACGTCCAAATGCACATTCTACCACCATTCTGCACTTGCTCAGCCTGTAGTTGAACAGCTCCAGACTACTCTCCAGGCTGCCTATGTATGGCTTCATGAGCCATGGCATTAAGGGTTAGGCTGGGTCCCCAAGGATAACTATAGGCATTTCAACATCCCCAGTGGTTATTTTCTGGTCTGGGAAGAAAGTCCCTTCCTGCAGCTTTTGAAACAGACCAGAGTTCCTGAAGATGCGAGCATCACGTATCTTTCCCGGCCATCCCATGTTGATGTTGGTGAAACGTCCCTTGTGATCCACCAGTGCTTGCAGCACTATTGAAAAGTACCCCTTGCGGTTTACATACTCACTGGCTTGGTGCTCCAGTGCCAAGATAGGGATGTGAGTTCCCTCTATGGCCCCACCACAGTTAGGGAATCCCATTGCAGCAAAGCCATCCACTATGACCTGCACATTTTCCAGGGTCACTACCCTTAATATCAGCAGATCTTTGATTGCGTTGGTTACTTGCAACACAGCAGCCCCCATAGTAGATTTGCCCACTCCAAATTGATTCCCGACTGACTGGTAGCTGTCTGGCGTTGCAAACTTCCACAGGGCTATTGCCACTCGCTTCTCAACTGTGAGGGCTGCTCTCATCTTGGTATTCATGTGCCTCAGGGCAGGGGAAAGCAAGTCACAAAGTTCCATGAAAGTGCCCTTATGCATGTGAAAGTTTCGCAGCCACTGCGAATCGTCCCAGACCTGCAACACTATGCAGTCCCACCAGTCTGTGCTTGTTTCCCGGGCCCAGAATTGGCGTTCCACCGCATCAGCCTGCCCATTAGCACCATGATGCCCACATTGCCAGGGCATGTGCTTTGAGAGAAGTCTGTGTTCCTATCCTCATCACTCTCATAACTGCACTGACATCGCCTACTCGCCCAGTTTCGCTTTGCCAGGTTCTGGTGCCGCATATACTGCTGGATAATGTGTGTGGTGTTTAATGTGCTCCTAATTGCCAAAGTGATCTGAGGGAGCTCCATGCTTGCCATGGTATGGCGTCTGCACAGAAAAAAGGTGCAGAACGATTGTCTGTTGTTGTCCTGACGGAGGGAGGGGCGACTGACGACATGGTTTACAGGGTTGGCTTACAGGGAATTAAAATCAACAAAGGGAATGGCTTTGCGAGAAACTGAAATGGCTGCCTCAAGGATAGAACTGAAAACTGGGTTTAGCAGGCCGTTGATTTCACAAAGGGAGAGAGGGAGGGAGGAGAAAATGAGTACAAAACAAATCTGGTCTATTTCTTGATTTGAGAACTTCATCTATCTTTATACATCTTGCTGGCAGCAGACTGTGCAGTACGACCGCTAGCCATCATCACTTCCTGGGTGCTCGGCAGAAGACAGTGCAGTATGACTGCTGGCCATCATCTTCTGCTGGCTGCAGATTAAAAGACAGTGCACTGCCGGTAGGACTCAATCGCCATGAGACGAAACAAGGGAAATGACCTGGCTGAGTCACTCGCATGTTTGCCCAGGAGCATTTTTTTGTAGAAAGTGTTTTTATACAGTCGAGTGTGTGTGTGTCCCCACACAAATGCTCTAAGTGCATGTAGTTGGCGGAGTGTGTCCACAGTACTGAGGCAACTGTCGACTTCCGGAGCTTTGCACTGTGGGTAGCTATCCCGCAGTCTCCACCGCCCATTTGAATTCTGGGTAGAAATCCCAGTGCTTGATGGGGCTAAAACATTGTCGTGGGTGGTTCTGGGTACATATCGTCAGGTCCCCGTTCCCTCCCTCCCTCCGTAAAAGCAAGGCCAGACAGTCGTTTTGCGCCTTTTTTCTTGAGTTACCTGTGCAGACGCCATACCACGGCAAGCATGGAGCAAGCACGGTTAAAAGAGCACCCAGGACTACGTCAATGATAGCTACCAGTCATACTGCACTGTCTGCTGCCAAAAGGCAATAAACTGCTGCTGTGTAGCAATGCAGTACCACGTCCGCCAGCACCCAGGAGACATATGGTGACGGTTAGCTGAGTGGGCTCCATGCTTGCCACAGTTGAAATTAAACAATTCCATTTCATAGCAACTTTCAAGGTTTCAAAATTTGTTAATTATTCCATACTGGAATGAAAACAAAACCTTTTGAATGTTTCTGAGAAAACAGAAAAGTGTCAAAATGTCTATTTTTAACTGAAAACCTGATTCGAGAAGCGGTGTTGAAATGTGAGAGATGTAGTTCTAATCTAAATCCTGACTGTAGACTAGAGGGAGAGGTCTAATACAATAATCTGAGCAAAGGATTCTAATCCCAGCACTAACACTAACTCCTTCAATGGCCTTGGGTAAATCATTAAATGCCTTGCCTCAGTTATCCCATTTACAGAATGGACACTTACACGCTTATGTTTATGTCACAGGGTTGTTGAGCTGACTAAGCAATTCATACTTGTAAAGCATTTGGGGCATGAAGCATGGTGTGGTAGTTAATAGTCTCTGCAAAAGAGCATCTTCCTGCCAAAATGCTCCACAATATCTTTGCCTTCTTGTGAATTTATTTAATGTACATTTTTCTCTCTGACAAGAAGCACTACCCAAAAGAAAGGGCTTATTTGGCCCTCTTGATGGACTACTCCACCTCCCCCCTGGATGTTCCTAACAGATCTGCCTTCTTGCACTGACTTACATACTCCTCTCTTTATTAAAGGGCACTAATTCCAACCTCCCAGGAGGTCCTAGCCTTACAGAGCCAGGAACTGGATGTACCAAGCAGTTATTAGAGGCTGCCTGGTAGATCTTATAAAGATTATAAAACCACTGTTTTTTGCTTTCCTATTTTATACCTTATCCTCATCAATGTTACTTATTTTGAAATACAGTATAAAAGAAACCCATTTGGACATAGTGTGTTTTTTTTAAGTGATGATAATACATTTCTCTGTCGTTCTTTCCGGGTAAAGTCTATATACATAGACTTGGGAAACTGCTGCAAGTTGAGCATGGTACATGAAGAGTAATCCCTTGCCCAGTGGAAATATAGACAGTGCTTTGCAATCATTGCCCTGTTGGTGCTATTTGCTGTGTGATGTATACACAGGCATACAATATTCAGCTCAAATGCAGACTGCAAAGCCCCCTGAGTAGAGAAGTCTCTAGATGAAAAACAGAGATTTTAAAAAGCCTTTAGTGGTTTACGCTCTTTCTCCTAGAGTCCAACTCTTCTCCCCACAAAATTGCAGTTTTATTAGTAATTAATTATTTAACATTGTTATTGCAGTAGCACCTAGAAGCTAACCAGGTCCAGACTTCAATGTGCTAGGCACTGCACAATCATGTAGTAAATGAGAGTCCATACCCTAAATGTCTTGCTTCAATAAAAATAGTATAATGTATATAAATGTGTATATATAAAAATTAAATTTTATTGAGCAGATAGGGTGGGGGAGGGGGGCGACGGCAGAGGAATTGATGTTAAAATCCTGTATGTGCCATTAGATGATACGGGACGTCTCCCCTCCTTCAGTCTGATGCCACCCACAGGATATTTACGAAGAGAATTCTTTGCTTTTCCCAAAACAATTTAAATGAAAGGACATGGGATTTTGCAGGCCAGATAATTTGAGAAAATGTAGTGAAAAGAAAAGAAAATTCATAACTGACATTGCATGGATAGATCATGGCAGAGTAGCTTCTGAGGAAAAAATGGAAGCCTCTACTGAAGCTAAACTTCCTCTAAAGGTCTTTCAGACAAAACTGAGTATTGATAAGTGAAATATTTGTAGTGAAACACATGACTTCTCATATTCCTTGGTGGGAGGATATCTGTCTTAGGTCCCTATATGGCACCCATTCCTATAGGTCTGAGTGTGTCCCAATCTTCAATGTATTTATCTATACAACACCCCTGTGAGGTAGGGAAAATTATCCCCCTTACATAGATGGGGAACTGAAGCATAGAGAGTCTAAGTGACTTGTCCAAGGTCACACAGGTAGTCTTTGACAGAGCAGGGAATTGAATCCAGATCTCCTGAATCTTAAGTCAGCACTCTAGTCACTGAATCATCCTTACTCTGTGTCATGTATTCAAATCTAGGTTTTTTCTGGGAATAGAATGGGACAGGTCCTTGTGGTGACAAGCAACAATCTTAAAGTCAAAGAACAGACAAGAAACGGGAAAAGAATAGACACCCCAGCAATATGACAGGGCTGATGTTTGTCACACAACTAAATGCTATGAATTTTAACTAAATACAATAAATTTAAAATACATTTATTAAACAAGTCCCTCAAAATTACATTAAAAAGCTCATCCTCCTACTTTGCATCGTTCCTGATCTGGCAGCTCACCCATTGCCACACAGCATTTAAAAGCATGCTTCTTGTTGATCTTCTCCCTCACTCAGCTACTCCCCACCCAGCAATAAACACTGGGAAATAGCAATATGTAAGGGAAAAAATAGTGTTTCACTCTGCCCCCATCAGTTCAGTCTATCCACTCTACATTATTCCTACCATATCTTAATATTATGTAGGAAAAGATTTTGAAATTAGAGATATACTCAGGTCACAAAGTTTGGACCGAATAATGAATTTCCACAGCATTTGAGATATTTGAAATCTCTCTGAAATATGACACATAAATGTTCAGAATTCTTTGATCTTTGTTATAAATTCATAAAGGAAAAATAGTTCTGGTGCTTGACATCACTATATTTACAGTTTTTATTTTTCCAGAAGAATATTTTTAAAAAGCTAGATATACTGTAAGATTCTGACTAAACAAATTTGATTCTCCTGTGATTTACTAGCCTGGTAAAACTCCAGGTACACTATTGTTTCTTTCTGTAGGCCATTTAGCAAACCAAGTGAATAGCTCACCAGAGAAAAGTTGTCACATTCACTGATTCATCAACACTTTCCCAAGCAATAGCAGTATCGGTGCCATCTGTGTTTAGCACTTACAAAGAAACCTCTTTGCAACTGCCATACAAATCAGGGGCACTATCAAGGTCACACTGAAGGGAATTTCAGGACAGTAAGAAGATGTTCAACTGCATGACAGTAAGCAATAACAGCATCTCTACACAAGTTCTCTAGCATCCCAAGCTGCTCCTCCCCAGCCTAGAGCTGCTTAGGGTCCACTGGGAAATGTGTATTATGCCTGGGTTAATTTACTGATTAATCTCTAGTCAGTGGTTTGTGCTTTCCCCAGATGGCCAATTAAAATTTACAACTGGCAGAACAGTACCCTGTTGGCAGGCTGCTGTGGGGCCAAAGCTAGAGGCGGTGACAGAAGGTGTGGACCTAGTTTTGCCTTTTTTAAGCTACTGGCTTTAATCAGAGGAAAGTGTAAGCCAGGCTTATGCAGTAAGTGTGGGATGTGTGGTGCAGTTTACAACTCTGCTGCTATTTACTCTCCAACACTCCCAGGGCTGCTCCAGTATTCCAAGCATCAACGGTTTTACCAACAGCAAATATAACTGACAAAATCAGCCAGGGGGCACAACTGATTTAACAGCTTCTGAAATGTAATAGCCTTTTTCCCTGATTTGCAGTCCCCTTGGATTGATGGTCTAATATCATTCACTTCCTCACAAATATATAAAACATTTACAGTTGTTTGCGTAAATCAAAGACAAAGTGCTGTGTGTGAAGCTGATAATAAGTAATTCTGTGATACATATAAAAGATAACATACTTTTATAGCAATAACAAAAAATAACTGAATTTTGTTTTTTAGTATTCCCTACAAATTACATTGGTACATGAGTCTGAATAAAACATAGTGTGAAGAATTTAATAAGAATTTAATTAAGTACACAATTTCATGTAATTCTTTATTTTAGAGTAAAATGTTTACCGTATTCTTCAAATATGCATGAATCAGCTAGGTTGGAAACTCTGAACCAAACTGTTAATCAAGGCCAATTGATTTCTTGAATAAGTCAAACATAGTAATGATGATATATATTATTATGACAGTTTGCTATTTTCAGTAACTTTCCTGATAACAATCAAAAAAAATATTCATAAAGAAAATATACTGAGCCTAATTCTGCCATCATGCATGCACACCAAACTAATGGCAGTTGCACACAAGTATTTTAGAGTGAAATTTGTCCTACTGCATTTTTTAAAGATGACTTCAAGAATATTGATAAACTTCATAACAACAATACTCAGGAGTACAGTTGACTCTTGCTGTACAACGCACATAATTCCCATTAATTTAATGGGAATCACAAGTGCACTGGAAAAAAGAATATACCACCATGGATCTGATACTGGAGTGCTCAGCTTAGGTAAAATTCCCATTGACCTTTGAATCAGTGAATGCTATGAATAAAGTCCTTATTATATCACTAAATTGTGATTAGTTAGGTAAATCACATGGCATTTTTTCTGTTTCTTGATTAGATGAGTTTACAAGCACTTTGATGCAAATACTTGCATCTGTGAATTTCAAATGGAAACTTTTGAAATATACTTTCTGAGAACATTTTCCTCTGTAAAATATGCTCACTTGAATATTACTGGAAATGACACAAGGGGGGACGGATGAACCTGGATGAAGTAGATTCATTTAAACATTTGAATGAATATCCTCAGAAAATCTTTAGTGTATTATTTATCCATCTCTAAACCTCACAAAAGGATGAAGTGAGGCTTAGAGGAATTGTAAACCGCAAATGTCTAAAGAAATATCTAGTGAGATCTGAATCGAACTTTTTTATATTGCATTCATTATATGCTCCTTACATTAAAAACCTAAATGTAACTCCCAGACTCTATAGTATTTCTATTTTTCTCTTTCTCAAGAATGCAACACACCTAACAAAGATAAAGCTGAATAACACGGTATGAGCTTTCCAACTGAAAGATCAAGCCACATAATCAACAGCCTGTATTAGCTGGAATCTTTCCACAACTTTCATAGTGTGGAAAAAGGTTAAATATTCAGTATAATAATGGTACGTGCATTATTCCATCTTTCTCTTCCTGTAATGACCACTGGGAAAAAAACAGTATAAAACATATTTTGATATTCTGTATTCAGACTATTTGAAAATGCTAGAACCTGTTCCTGCACCCACTAATGTCAACAACAAGCCTTACTCATGCAAGTGAACTTACAGCTTTTGTTGAGATAATTCTGTGAAGAATTACTTGTATGGTAAGGATTGCAGGATCCGTTCCCACATTCATCCAGTTTTGCTAGTATCTCCTAGCGAGAATAGTAGATGGTGAAGAGATGCTTAAGAGCTTGTCTCCCATACATGATTTTAAACTAGTTGATATGTGGCTAACTGCTGACCCTGGCCATCAACAGAAAGTTTTTGAACCTGACAGAATTCTGTACTTTCCAACCTGAGAATCAACTGCTGGGTTGGTGTAGCTAGTTAGCAAAACACAATAATTTTTTTCAACTCATCTGTCTCCAGTTAGTGGCCTCCTCTGTTTTACGGAGAGCAATATGCCCTCAATTAACCTTTTTCATTTTAATGCAGTGGGTCAGAATCTGACCTACTACCAACGAACCTCAGAGAACTTCTCACCTCCACAATAATGAGAGAGAACTCCCAGAACATGGCAGTCACCTAGCTATGGTTGTAGGAAGACAGTTATAAAAAGTTCTTGTGTAGTAGACAGTCAGAAACTGTGTAGTACTAATCCTTTAAGTGTTCTGTAGAATCTTTCACATTTCAACACCGCTTCTCGAATCAGGTTTTCAGTTAAAAATAGACATTTTGACACTTTTCTGTTTTCTCAGAAACATTCAAAAGGTTTTGTTTTCATTCCAGTATGGAATAATTAACAAATTTTGAAACCTTGAAAGTTGCTATGAAATGGAATTGTTTAATCTCAACTGTGGGAAATAAGCATAACAAGAGAATAAGGTTTTTAACACAATGCAGGGTCTACATGCATATTTTTCTTATACCCATACATTCAGAGAGGCTTAGCTTATACCAGGCACCCCAAACTCTGGAGTGCTCCCTCTGCCCAGTCAATGCAATTCGCACCAGTAAATACTTATTTTTCAGGCCCAGAAGCAATGCTCCACTGTGTGGAGCTGCTCCATGAATGCCAACAACAACCTGGCATTTTATTCACTGTGTCCATCCAGTTGTCATTGCTGAACATCCCCTCTCCTTCTTTCTCGCAACCCTAGTTGCAGTACTCATTGAAGTGTCACAAACACAGGAGAATTGAATGCCCTGTATTAGCAATGGTCATTAGAATTGCGCTGAGCTCTGCTGGGTCCATGTTTTTGCCAGAGAGATGATGGAGACTGAAAAGCAGGATGTTGGAATGACTGTAGGAGTTTTTAAAAATGGCATAAACATTATGGGATGGAACAAGCATTATGGGATAGAGAATGTGATCTTCTGGGAACTTGACTCCTAGTTTCCCAGAAATCCCTTGGCAAATTGTTGTCTCACAAAGACTTGCAAAAATGTTCCACAAGGCATTGTGGTGGACAGTGGTGTAGGGCACACTGGGACACCTAGCCATGATACACAACATTTTCCATTGACACAACCACTTGTGAGGAGTATGCACAGCAGTGCTGCAAGCAGATGATATACACAAGTTGGTGGCTGTACACGAACATAACTTGCTGTGACAGAATGCACCCGGTATTCACACCCTACACATTATTGTAATAATCTTTGTACAAAATATGCCTTGTGAGGTATCATCTGAAAACTAATAACTCTCTGGTCAATAACATCATGGTGAAATGTATGTACAAAATACATATTCTGAGTTATAACCATAGTCTGAAATTATGAATGAAATGTGTTACCAGACAGGTCTGGGGAGGCTGTAAACCTATTTCTTAAAGATAAAGGACAAGCTGACATCTCTAGCCAGGTGTTATCAAAGTTGATTGGCAATCACTGGTCAAGTGGCCATTCTTTGGCAGCTAAGGGGGGCAGGAACAGATTGATTTACATTTCAACAAACAACAACCTGGAACCTCTTTCACTACAAGAGTTTATGCTTTCATGCCTTCCTCACAGCTGGAAGGGACTTTATCTAGGAGTAATTGCAAGGAAAATGTATTTCATAGAGTGACTGGACTATAAAAGTGAGGGGTAAAAATACCCCAGGTATTCTCTCTTTCTCTGTCTCTCTCTGTCTCTCTTTCACCTAAGAAGACAAAGGAACTAGCCTTTTGGACTGTGGGGGCAGATGCTTTATTTGGTCAGCCATGTTACTGGGAACACGTGGTAAGGATTTTTCCTTGAAACAAGTCTAGTTTTTTAGTTTTAGTTACTATAAAGTGTTTTATCTTTATTTCTCTTGTCATTTCTGGCTTTAGTGCCTTATGCTTGTGCTCACTTGAAATCTATCTCTTTGTAGTTAAATAAACTTGTTTTATTTTTAATCAAAATTAATTCAGTGTTGTGTTTATACTGAATTGTTTGGTAACTCCAATTAAAGTAGCAAACTGTTGTAAACTGGCCCTTTACAGGGGCGCTGGACCTCTAATATCTGAACTGTCCAGGAAAGGGCTGGACAGTACAGAATATATGTTTTGGGGGAAATTCGGGACTGGAAATATGTTGGGGGTCACCCTGCAAGGAGTAACCTAGGCTGCTGGAAGCCAAAGTGTAGCTGATGTGTAGCTGGCAGGCTGAAACTACACCCAGACACTCAAGGTGACCTGCATGCTTTTTGTGAGGGGCCCAGGTTGGGAGTTACAGCAGCAAAGCATTGTGAGGCACCCAAGTTTGTAGAGTAGGTGGTGACACAGTCCTTCGCTAGTCTGAATTGCAGCCTGGATTGTGATACTTATGTCATCCAAACTTTGCAATGTAAATATGGTCTCAGTTTTTCCTGCTTACATCCCCCTGTGCTTACAAGCTGAGATTTCCCCCCATTCTAAGGCAGACAGTTGAAATCAGTATGACAGATACAGCAATTTCCTGCAATATATTTGGGAGATCTTACTGTATTCATGTTATGTATCACTGTAGACCAGGAATTGTATGTAATTCCATGGGGGAGGGTGACAATAGCCCTAGAGGAACTAAAAACATTGAGGGATGATTAGGCAAATTCACTCCACCTGTGATCAACAGATAAATAAAGGAGTGTTGGATAAATAGCTGGTGTTTAAACTGACTCAAGGCCTTTTTCCTGATCCAGAAAATGGACAGAACCTTCTTTCCAAGATGGGGTGGAGCAATCCTTAGGGAAGGATTTGAAGGACTGACACTGGCCAGAACCTAAGGCTGGAGTTGGGGTGACCTCTGGTAAGCTTTTTAGCATGTGTGCACATTCTTTAATTGTTGTAACACTTTCACCTTAAGAATAAATGTGCTTGCTTAAAAAGAGTTGTGTGATAACTTATAACAGTGGGCAATTACTCTGTTTAGAGCCTTTGGAGAGAGAGCAAAGCACAGACAGTGGCCTGGTGAGGAAGTCACGCTTGCTGAGAATCATCCAGTGAGGGCAGGGAACTGTGTAGCATGGAAACACCCCAATCAGGAGGGAGAGAGAGACAGGTCTCCACAAGGGATGTTAAAGGTTAACCGGTTAACCAGCAAGCTTTAGGCCTACCATTAAGCGGACCTTAACTGTTAACTCCAGCAGCCTGATTGCTGCATCAGGTGAGGGACCCCAGCCCCAGCCGGGCTGACAGGACCCGAGCTCTGACCACTCCAGGCCGGCAGGACCCCAGTCCCAGTTGTGTTGAGCTGGCTGGGCCAGTGGGAACCCAGCCCCTGCCAGGCTGCACCGGCCCGCCGGAGAAACCTCAGACCCAATCCTCGCCCCTGTGCAGGCCAGCCGGAGCGACTCAGTTAACAGTTAACCAGTTAAACAAGATCATTTTAATAATTTCACTGGTTAACTTTTTAAACCGATATTTACATCCCTAGTCTTCACCAAGAGAGGTAACACTGGGAGCTGGATGCCTAGAATGGATGCCCTTGGCGGACCATGAGGGGGAAATACAAAGGCAGTTGCCTTAAACTGTGACACTCAGTAGGTCAGAGGTAAAAATTCATAAGTGAATAACATCTGCACTATCTTATAAGTACTGGTATTTCTTTTTGGTTTGGCTAAGATGGAGCGATCTCCTAGCAATGGTTTCTGGGCTTCTCCCTTCTCTTTTTGTGGCTGCTGAGTTTCAGATATGGGGGGACCCCATCATACTATTAGAATTTTTTTTAAAAAAACTTAGAATGTTTAACTTATATTTATTTTTCTTGACTTTTATAGTAAATCTATTACTGCAGGAGGACAACTGACACAGTGATGAGATACCAGAAGTAGAAAATCAACATTTTCATAAAAAAGAAATAGACTAACTAAGAAATAGAAATTCAATATAGGCCATGAATATTAACAAACATGCAAATTGAGAACATGCATAATTTTCATGAAATATCCACATTTTATGAGCACCGACATATGTCATAATTATTTTTAAAGTATTGATTTTCTTTGTCAGATTTATTTGCATGTATATAAAGAGAGTTTGTTGTTATTCTTTATATATCAATAATTCCTGGGGGGAAAATCCTCCTTTGAAAAAAGGAAGCAACTAGAGTTACACTTTCTCATGCTGAGTAGTAGTTTACATCACATAAAAGTCCCATTGACTTCAGTAGAACTACCTGCAGAGAAAGGTACTACTTGGCATGAGTCAGTCTGGCATAATCCAGCCTTTTAATTGGTTGAGCAGGGTTGCATGATATACCATTGCATGCAACTTCTCTCTCTGTCTTGGTAAAAATCTTTACTACAAAAATTTTGATTATCCAAAGTTCATTATCTGAACCTCCATATCTAATGTCTGGGGAGTTGTCTGTTGATCCCTAGTTATGGGCTTGATCCTACAAGGTGCTGAGCACTGTGCCCCGGAGCCATCAAAAGCATTTAAGCATTGGCTTGACTTCGGTGGGACTACTCATAGTGCTTATGCTTAAGTGCATTGCCGGATCTGGACCAGAGTGCTCAGCACATTGCAGCATTCACCCATATGTATTCCCAGTTAATCTGAACACATTGTGATGCCCAAGTGACAAATAAGATTTTGTCATAACTTCAAGTTTTGAAAGATGTTGACAAACTGGGAGGGAGTTCAGAACAGACCCACAAAAACGATTAAGGGGGAGCGAGTGGATTCTGAGGGAAGATTAAATAGGTATAGTTTGGTCAAATGTTGCCTCATCCAAAGATGATCACAGTCAAAAAAAGTCTCTCATTGACTTCTACAAGCTTTGTGCCAGTCCCTGGAGTAGTAGAAAGGGATATGATATCTGTGTGCAAGCATTTGTAAACACCAGGGAATGAAAACAGTTTTGTAGAGCGGTTCAAGGGGATATATTACAAAAGATAGCAGTGACATGAAATCAAAGAATAAAATATTTGTGCTGAACGTCAGGAAACACTTGGGTATTGAGAAGTAGTCCTAGTAGTCTCCCAAGAGAAATGGCGGAAGCCTCATCACTAGAATAATTTAAAATTGTACTGGACAAAGCACTTAATAAATTTATATGGAGAATAATCTTTCATTGGCAGCAGTAATTGTTTAGTTGACCTAATGTCTAAATTCTTCTCTAAATTCTATGATTGTGGGTTTTTTTTTTCAGAAATAAGAAAAAAGTTTTCAAGCCTAGAAATGTAAATTATATGCAATATAAGTGGCCTATTCTTGCTAGAGAATGAAAACAGTGAATTGTTATCCTGATTATTTCTGCCTGGGTATGGAAGTGGTAAGGCTTTTTGCACAACTTCATTGATGCCAATTATGTTGCCCTGAGGTGTGAAAATGAATGGGAGAGTTTTGCCTTGTTACTTTAAATGCTGGATTAGCAAAATTTTAATACATTTTTCAAATTGTTGTTGACTACTGGGAAGTAAATTCTGTTGGTGAGAGAGACAAAACTTTCAATCTTACACAGATCTCTTCTTCTTCTTCACAGAGCTGGAAAGCTTGTCTCTCTCACCAACAGAAGTTAGTCCAATAAAAGATATTACCTCACCCACCATGTCTCTACAGTATTCAGTGCAAATCAGAGCACCTTGGTCAAAAAGCCCCATAGAGTCAGACAAGTATTTTCATTTTAAGAAAGATTTAAGCTTCTTTAAACAGGAAAACTTATACAACTTGCCCAGATTCTCCCCAGAAGTAAGAGGCAGAGCTGGGAACAAACCCCAGTTCTCTCGAGGCCCAGTCCAGTGCCTTAGCCCCAAGGTCAACTGTCTTCTCCTAGTAACATTGGCTCTGGATGCCAAGCCCTATATGTGTTTGTGAATCAAAGGCTTTTATTTAATTTTTTAAATGTTAAAAGTCAGTATTTTGGAAAATCATAACATATATGTAAATATCATGGCCTCCAGAATTACTGTCAATAAAGATAAGCTATTGATCTTTAAAAGGAGATTTTCACAGGATGTAGGACAAACATGACATTATAGTCATCCAGCTCCCTATCTGACAAAGATGTATGAATTGTAAATGGTTAGGGGAAATTAGGACCAGGTTGTCTTTCTCCCTGATACTTTTCTCTCAGAATAGGAAACTGTCAAGTGTCGTACACATCTGTGGCACTGTATGAATAATAACGGGGAGGAATAACAATTAATGATAGGATTGCCAGTGCATTTTGGTAACCATTGTCTGCATATAAATAGAGATCAAGGGGCAGGATGGGAGAGAGAGGAAGAAAATGAGACGGTAAATACAACCCCCATCCCCCAAAAGGAAAAACATCTAAGGGCCTGATTCTGCAAACACTGGTGCTCATGAGTATCTTGACTAACATAAGCAGACTCGTTTACTTCAATGGTCCATTTAGATGTCTAAAAATACTCATGGGCACAAGCATTTGCAAGCTCAAACCTTAAATTAGAGGAGATAAAATGAAAGTGTGACAAAGTAAGAGGAATAAAATAATGCAAAGTTAAACAAAGTGGGGTAAAAAGAAAATTATCAAAGAATTCAGAATCCAGTCCTTAAACTCAGTTCAGTGGGCCAAATTCTGCCTGGACTTGCACTCCACTGTGTGAGGGTAAAAGTCAGTGAAGCATTTGCTCAATGAGAGCAATGAACTTCAGGAAAATATGAGGCCAAATTCTCCGTCAATTACACCAGTATAAATCCACAGTAACTTGCCCATCTTTAATCCAGATATACATTGGTATAACTGAGAGAAGAGTTTAGCCCATTGACTGCATTTAATAATGAGAACTAAATTAGTGTATTTATAGAGCCTATATTTTTATGCAGATTGCGAATGCACATTCCTTCTGTTCACCTGAGAAAGTTCTGCCTATTGGGTAGAATATCCTTTGCATAACCTCTAGAATTCAGTAAATCGACTAAAGTATGCTCCACAGAAACCTTGAGATATCTGCTTGAGTGAGCAGCGAGATTCACAAATGTTGCAATGAGGTTTTTTGAAATTGGCACCCATTAATGAATCTTTTCTCTATACTACACAAAATAATCCTTGGTTATATAAAGATATTTGGAAGCATTATGTATTGTTTATTTGTTCTATAATGATATATGAATGTAACATTTGTCCACATCTTTTTTTGTTTCTTGCATGTAATTAACATGGTCAGCAAAAATTCAGTGAAAATTCAGATCTCAGCTACCCTGGAACGTGCCCTAAGTCTGACATAAAAGCAAAAGTATCCTTATTACTCCGCTAAAGGCTGAAGTGGGTCTTCATCAGAGTAAGTAATTATACCTACCATGCTCATATATTAATGGTAAAACATGTCAAACGATAGAACAGTCATATGCAATGTTGTTGTAGCTGTGCTGGTCCCAGGATATTACAGCGACAAGGTACATGAGGTAGTATATTTTATTGGACCATCTTCTGTTGGTGAGAGAGACAAGCTTTCAAACTGTCATAAGCAGTCTGGCAAACCTCCGCCTTAACGATATTCAGATTCTAGCACTGGAAGGTGGAGGTGAATGCTTTTAAGAATATAGAATACATAGGTAGTCTCCTATTGCAGATATAGGCAATTTAAAACTGTAATGAAAGCTTTTTCTTTGTCTCATGGAATCATAGAATATCAGGGTTGGAAGGGACCTCAGGAGGTCATCTAGTCCAACCTCCTGCTCAAAGCAGGACCAATCCCCAACTAAATCATTCCAGCCAGGGCTTTGTCAAGCCTGACCTTAAAAATCTCTGAGGAAGGAGATTCCACCACCTCCCTAGGTAACCCATTCCAGTGCTTCACCACCCTCCTAGTGAAAAAGTTTTTCCTAATATCCAACCTAAACTTCCTCCACTGCAACTGGAGACCATTACTCCTTGTTCTGTCATCTGCTACCACTGAGAACAGTCCATGAAAACTTTTTGGAGTTTCATCCTGGAATCTTCCTGACAGCACATACAGAGTGGCTGATTCCTAGCTCTTCCCCTTTCAACCTATGATATCTCTTGTTAGCCCACGGAGCCTCATCTTGTAGTATTCTGGGGACTCAGGAGAGAGATGGCAGCATGGAGACCAGGCACTGCTTTGCCAGAGTATGATTTTAAGGGTACTTTCTGCCACAAGTTTTGCTCATTTGCTCCTCTCACTGGTACAGACTTGGACTTTTGAAGAACTGCAATACACAGCATAGTAAATAAGAATCAAGCACAGGAATTGCCTCAGTTAACTTGCAAGTTAACATAACTATGAACATGGGCCATTTAACTTTATGGCTTGCCTGTCCTGGAAATGCAGATAGGACTTACTCTGGTAAACTTACACCAACATGCTGTGGACCATTTGTTTATCAATTGCTTTTAAACAAGTTGGTTCCAAACATAGGACTCCTAAAATAGGATGAGAATCAAAAGGTATACAATTCTTTATGAACGATAGAACCAAAGGAAGTCAGGCGATGGGAAAGACCTATTAGATCATTTAGTGAATGCCTTACCTAGCACAGGTTACTTCCTTCCTGCGTTTCAGTGCTTTGTGAATAAGCAAATGCTAATTCAGGGGTAAAAAATGTGATCTGTGGGGCCCTCTAGAAGGGAGACTGTTTTCAAAAATAATAACATGCTTTCCTAATAATTCAGCAAAATGTGTGTATTCTATCAACAACAGAAAGGTGAAAGCAGGAATAGGAAAATATCATGTGAGATGGATATTAGTCAATTTTTTAAAAAGCTAAAATAGAGGAGGAAAACTGCATTTTTATGAATGCAGTGAAAATTGAATTAGATTTTGGTGAGGAAATATTGAAGATATTCAGCACTTCTACCAGTGAGTCAAATGTCTTTATCTGCCATGTAAATGCAATAAAAGGATATATGCATAAGATTATAGGATTTATAGCCTAGAAAGGAGCAAAATCATATAAAGTATCATTTCTGTCTAAAAATTTTGTCTTCGCCTCCTACATAAGTAAAAAAATATACATCGATATGTAATATAGATGCCTTTTACTAATGAATTACATCAAAGCATATTATGCTCTGCATTTTGCAAGAACTGGGCAATTTATAAATGCTATTCACATTTAATTAGTAGCCATTTCTTCTCCATAAGCATATTTACTTGAAACCCTTGTTCCTACGGCAACACACTGAGTACTACAGCTACAGGAACAGTCTAGACTAACCTAAAAAAAAGGAATGGAGATTAATGAGCAAGCTCGATATTAAGATTATGCTGAAAAGACCAAGCACTGAGATTGGTGAGAGGAGCATTACAAAGAAGCCTCAGCTAAGAATCTCTTATTTCAAGGAGCCTATTTAAAGCGTTACAGATTTTTATTTATTCAAGAGTGCCTATATACACAGAGTGCAAGAGACGACTCATTTTATACTAAGTTCTCTTTAATTGGCTATCAACTCAGGTAGAGGTTGTTTTTTTTTTAAATAATTACAATCCATTTTCAACATAGTTTAAAACATTTATCAAGGGAATAGCCAAACAAATATTTTAAGTATTTGTATTTATGGATGCTCCCCTTACAGACAGAGCTGTAGTTTTAATGCAGACAAAATATCTAAAATTACTAATGGCATTATAATAATTCAGTATGGAAAACACTCTTAAAAATGAAGGCTTTTTTTTCATTGACATGCTAATCAAAGGTTTCCTTGTGTATTTCATATAATGTGAGCAGTTTTTAAAAGGATGACTTGTAATAGATGCCAATTAAAGAATATAGGAAATAACTAGAACTCGACCTTGCCTCTTTGGTTTATAAGAGCCAAATCTCAGGTAACAGGACTCTAAAAAATGTTTTCTATCTTGCAAAATAAAATTAAACAAAGGATGGACCTAAGTTACTTATGACTGAGAATACAACTTAACTAAGCATTCTTTAATCAATCTCTAATTAAAAAAGAAGGTAAGTTCTATAAAGGGTCATATACTGTAGCTACACTATTTTTGCATGATTTAACTTTACAGCAGGTAATGCTGTTAAAATATTCAATATATTTGTAATTTAAATGATTAGTATAGCAACTAAAACTGTAATGATACATTTATTTTTATACAATTATTCAGAATACATTATGGAATTTTGAAAGTTAAAATGTACGTGTGTGTGTGTACACACACACCCACACGTTTTAACATTCAAAGTTCCATTTTATATATATATATATATATATATGACTGTTTTGAGGCATTTTTAAGTACAGATCCACCCTATCAACATAATAAGTATAAGGATGTTATAAATCCTCTAGTCTAAATTATCTAGTTTAAAAAAAATAAAAATGTTTCCATCTGATTTTTCAACATCATTTTATTAACTCTAGGTTGCAAGCAACAAGTTTAAATATGAGTTCTCTGTGCTGTGTTCTGATATCTTTATTTTCATAGTTTCAATGTAAAAAAGATTTTGGTGCCAACCATTTGTTTTGGAGCTACAAACATACATGCCTGACAATCAACTTATATTGGTCTTATAATTTAACTTTTCTCTGACCTTTTGACTGATTCCCCCTCATGCACATGCACACACCTCCCTGCCCCCTTTGGGACATACCAAAATATCTGAATTGTACCATTACTGAAATAGATATTGGGGGATATAGTAAATTCTGAATTAATGATTAAGTATACATTTGAAACACTCCTTTGCTTAATGTGTGTTAAGGGGTGATGGGATATTATTTAGCCTTTTTAATTAAAATAACATGGACATATGGTTTAAAAATTGTTACTTTTACAAAAATGACTTTTTAGTGCAAAAAACAAATATACCCTTTTCAAATCATGTCTCCTTAGTAAAATTTAACTCCTCTATAATTGTAGGATGATGGGAGATTCTATAAACATTACTATAATTTTATTATACATTATTACCTTCTTTCAAAACATCCATTTCCTTGCAAATATTATATAGCTAACAAATTAATTAAGCTCAACAACCAAACAACGGGGCACCTCTTCTTTCACATATAATCGGTGACCTGAGCCCAGCATTCCTATATGTAGTTCTGTGCTTGTATGAAGTGCATTTTAATACCAAAGAACACAACAACTTAAATGCCATTCGCCTGGTTTTATGAAAAAGCAATATAGGAGAGTAAATAGGGCAAATACCAACAAGGACGGACACACAAGTTGAGTCAAACAATAAATTCAAATAATATCACTAAATCTAATAGAGCCAGCGTCTGAATGAAAGATCCTCTGTGCACGTTAGTTATCTAAAAACAGCTTAGCACATGTAAAAACAATTTATTGTCTATACATAACAACAACAATCAGGTCTGGATTAATCCTATTCAAATAATTGTCCAGGTAGAGTTAAAGCTCCAACAGTAAGAAACAATCACTGCATCCTCTTGCCTCTAGTAATCAGCTCATATTTGCAATGGACTTGTTAAATAATTACAATTAAATTACCTCCTCCTCTAACACCACCTTGTTCAGCTTTATGATTCTAAGGTACATCTTAATGGAGAGGAATCAGTAAAGAAACATATGTGAGATAATCAGACAAAATACCACCCAAGCTGAAGATAGATTTTTGTCTTATTTTAACATAACCCCATAGATAATTATTAGGTATTGTAATTTACAACCCCAAATGACTAAGAACAAAAATCATTAGAACGGCATATGCTATAACCTTCAGTACAATGTAAATAACAATGCACAGAATACAAGTGATTTGCTTTGTCTGTGTTTAAACTTGATGCACGCGCGCCCGCGCGCGCGCACACACACACACACTGCCACAAACTGCAGCCCGAAAGTGCTTCAGCCCAAATCTCTGCTCTTAAACAGAAGGCAGAAAAAAAAAAGAGGGAATTCAGATTTGCAGATCTGATAATGAGCCAGTTAATGACATAAATGATACCTCAAGAACCTCACTAAACCATCCAGGTCCTACAATTTAATCTGTAATAAATACTCCTGCATCATTGCGAGATGGCTGCTCATAATGGCAAATGAAATATGCTGGTATGATAGGTACAATAAATCTGGATTTTCCTATGGTTCCCTCAGGCTAGAACAATATGTAACCAGAGTGCGCACTGTCAGGATGAGCAGATCTCAAAGCCATCATAAAATCTAAATGGGGACTAATTAGGAAGCCCTTCCCTTCTAGAGTTACTATTTCTATTGACATTTTCCATGCATGAGCCCCTCCATAACATCATAAGTCACCAAGATAAGAACTCCCTAGATTATAGGGAAAAAGCTTTAATGGAGAAGTTGAACTCAAAGGCGATGCATAAATTTTCCTTTTGATACTACAGGAAGTCTGTGTTCAGTACTTTCTTTACAAACTTTCGTTACATGCACTGGATTCTTCCCAATCTTGAGAACACTACTTCTGTGTCTTTCCTTTACCCATATCCTTGCACCATGGGTGTTAAATGCTGTGGGGAATATTTGATCAGTTAAAACATTGTTCCTTATGGCCTAGCACTGGTGAGGGAGAGGGAGACTGTAGACTGGGAAACCCCGTGTGACAGGAACCAAAAGCACCACAGTCTGGAGTCTTGTTAGAGACTGGGAGCAGTAAGGGACATTTGTTGTTGGCTTACACTTACTCAGCAAGAAAGCCATTGCCTTCCTCTGACTTCCCGAGGAACTACCATTTCAACCTGTGGGGTTGGAGGAAATCTTAAATACTCTGGTAATACACTATGGTATAACTTTAGACAGATTGATATGAATTGAGTCTTCCTGAACTGTGGCACCTGCCATATTACAGAAACTCAAGTTTAAATTCACGTGAGTGAGAGTAATATAAGCTTGGTAGGACTGGAATGAGAGGAAGTTATTATATAACTTTGATTAATTAGTATAAAAAGCAGGCCAAATAATTATAGGATTACTAAGGCAATAGGTGCTACAGATATTTGTGTGTGAAATTCCTAGAGGTGGTGTTATGTGTGAGGGAGGAGAGACACATGGTTCTCAGGACTGCAGAAGAAGGTAAATGCTATACTGCTTGTAGTATGTTGAGAAAATGACAGTGGAAATCTACATAAAAATATACAGTGGAGATGATAGTCTATCTTTTATTATGTACTAAGCACAATTACCTGCAAATAGTCTTCTTTATTAGAACTCTGACAAGTTAAACTTTCTTTTGATTAAACCCAGAACTTACCTGAAATAAGAGCTTGATAAAAATGTCCCTGATCATTCCATTGGATCCTAAATCAAATTCAATGTGACTGCACTCTTATCCTTTAATTCACTTTCTGAGAACACTTGTATGAGAGAAATATTTTCCCCCATTCTGAAGCAATGGCTTGTGAGGAAGCTTGTATTTGGGTGAATACATTTGTTTGTGTGAACTAGCATTCACACTGGGCGTTTTCTCAGAGCCATCTGGATTCTTTTTGTGGGTTGGGGATCACATAGAGAGTGTTTCTCTCTTTAATCATGCAAACATAAAAGTGTGTGATCATGACTGAGGAGGAGAATTGGGTAATACAGGTGCTCAAGAGGATGGAAAATAGAAGATCACTAAATTTAAATAAATGTACTTGGGGTATATATTCAATTTCACACCTTCTCCTTTCCTCTCTTCCATAAGAGCATTATTGTGCTCTAGGTACATAGATGGGCCCCAGATTTGAAAACACCTAAGTTTCTTCTTGACTAAGAGAAAGACATAAACCATAGAAAGCAAGATTTATTGGCTGTTTACAGCAGATTTTACATTCAATTTTCTCTTGTCACATCCACACAAAATAATTGCCCTTGTGTGTACGTGCCCATTCCTGTTTGCAAAGGTGTGGTCACATATCCTTTTCTGTCTTATTTGATTAATTCCTTAGGACTGTGTATTTCCTCAGATCTCTTGCCTACCCCCTCTCTAAAAAAATGAAATCCCTAGTTACTTATTCAGGCCTTTCTCCTTTTAGAAAAGTGATGGATACCCAATAAAGAAAAAGAAACAATATCATATGACTTAAATGACAAGTTGCACAGTTTAAATATTGAATTGAAAATATGAAATTCTCACAGTAGTACTCTCAGCAAAATCTTCATGAGCAATCCATAGGCTGCAATGTATTGCAAAATAATCTTTGACTAAGTACAATCAAGCTAAAATCTATGTAAACCTGGGTTCTTTACACTGAGAAGTCATGTATGGAAATATGACAAATTATTCATAATAAATAGTTTGCCTAGCTATACTGGAAAGTAATACAAAGTTTAAAGCAACAGCAGAAAGAAGAAATTCTGGGAAGAGGGAAGATGGTCTTGTGGCTAAGGCGCTAGATTAGAACCCAGGAGAACTGGGTTTATTCTTGGCTTTGCCATACTCTTTCTTAGTGACCATGGATAAATCACTTAATCTCTGTGTCTCACATCCATGTCTATAGAACTAAGACTAATATTTTCCCATCACACAAGGGTGTTATGAGGTTAAATTCATTATTGTTTACCGGAAATATCTGCAAGCAGCTTAGAAACTTTTGTCCCTTTGAAAACCTCCAAACTATTGATCAAACCAGTCTCGATCAAAGGCTCTCCCTGAAAAAACTTGGTGATATAGGTGAAATTCTCCAGTCTCCTGCCTTCACCCAGGAGCTGCAAACATAGCCTTCTGTTCCCCTGCCAGCCAGTCTGTGGACTTTCCTCTCCTCTCCTTTCCTCTCTTCTCTTCACAGAGTTACTACAAAATCATCACACCTTTCTGAAGATTAATGGGTGGGATTTTCAAACATTAGGGAGTTAGGTGCCCACTCCTGATGAAAGTCAATGGGAGTTAAGTGCATAATTCACTTTGGCACATTTGAAGATCTCACCCATTAATCTTCAGAGAAGATGTATTTTTAAGTGCATAATATTTTGTCAGCCGTTAAAGACCAAAAAATGGTTTCAGACATGCATAGAACCACAGAGCTATGCATAGAGAGCTGCAGTTTGGTCATTCTACAAACTTCCCCAACTGAGTACTACTGCAATCCCAGTATCTGCCACCTGGCTTGACAGCTTGAGATGATGATGATGATTTATCTATTTATTTAAGTGCCAAGAGGAGCACAAGTGAAGGCTGGTTAATAAAGATTCATGTGGATTCAGGGAAAAAATAAGGAAAAATGGAAGATTGTTTCTTTTCTAGTTTGGCTGAGTACAATTGTACTGAGAACTTTCCTTGCTGCTCCTCAGAATGTATGTTGATTACAGTTCCTGCTGATGACAGAGTGGCATTCCCCCAAAAGGGGTGGGGGTGAAAGGAAGGGGCATCTGAGCACTACAAGACCTATAATATTAAAATAAAGCAGAAGACCTCTGTAAAGGACTGAGGTTGCTCATTTGACCCTCACCTGAAAGATAAAGAAATAAATAAAATAAATACAAATCACTGGTTCCAGTACCCTTTAAAAAGGAAGATACATATCATTTGCTCATCTGGGCTATTTTCACTTTTATTTGACCCCTCTGGTGGTTCATGTACAGCTCCTAGCAAATTTCCTGAGAGCTGCACCACGTCTGGGGCTCAGTTGTACCATATAAGCACTGACCTGTATTGGCTTTTCAAGGGAGACAAATTCCAGCAGGGATTGTGCCTCAGGGAATTTAGTGCTACTCATGCAGTGAGGTGACATCCACTTGGAATATGGTTGCAGGAGTGGGCCCTCGTTAAATAGTATCTTTCTTATTGTTTAATGCAAAAATGCAAATGACTTCAGTGTTGTTGCTCTGGTGTGACTGTGGGCAGAATTTGGTGTATAAATTTTAGAAAAAATGAATAATTTGTGGCAAGTAATTTACAAATGTAGATTATGAAAAATTGTGATTGTGAGCAGAAACAAATGTATTCATTCTTTGTACTTTTTTTGTTGTTTGATTTTTGAGAGAGAGATACTGAGATTGAGATCTGTTTACTCTATGGATTAATCATCAATAGTGCATTTGGAGTATTTGATACTTATTTGAAATTCTAGCCATGTGGATTATTTGAGAGTCTGGAATATAGGATCATAGGAATTGCTGACTAGATCAGACCAAAAGTCCATCTGGTCCAATATCCTGTCTCCCATAGTGGCCATCACCAGATGCTTTAGAGAAAGGAGCAAGAAACCTCACAATAGGTAGATGTAGAACAATTTGCCCCCAATGGAAATCTCATCCTAATCCCTAGTAGTTAGGGATTATTTTAACCCATGAAACATAAAGTTTTATCTGCTTTCCAATAATCTTTTTGTTAGCATTAACTAACTATTATAATTCTGGATATTCCTATTATCCATATAAATATCCAGTATCTGAATCCTGCTAAATTCTTGGCCTCAGTGACTTCTACAGTATTGGTTTCTACAGTGAAAATACATGTTGTGTAAAAAAAAAGTATTTCCTTCAGTTAGTTTTGAATTTGCCACCTTTTAATTTCATTGAATGTCTCTTTGTTTTTGTGTTATGAGGCAGGGAGAACAAAAAGTGCCAATCTAGCTTTGCTAGATATTTTAATATATGCCATTAGCAATGTTCCACTTATTGTCTCCTTTCTAAGGTAAACAATCCCAATCTTTTCAGTCTCTCTTCATAGGAGACTTTTTTCATTCTTCTGATCTCTCTCATCAACCTTCTCAGAACCCCCTCTAGTTCTGTAATATTCTGTTTTGAGATGGGGTGACCAGTACTGCACACAGTATTCCAGTTATGGCTGCCCCATTGATGTCTATAATGGCATTATAGCTTTTGTAGTATTCTCCATCCTGTTTCTTATGCATTCTAATATATCCTGTTTACTTTTTTGGCCACAGCTGCACATTGAGCAGAGGTCTTCATGGAGCTGTCCACAGTGATTTCCAGGTCCATTTCCTGTGTCAGTACAGTTATTTAGAACTCTGTAATGTGTATGAGTAGTACCAAAATTTCTCTCCAATGTGCATTACTTTTGCTTTTAACCATATTGAACTTCATCTGCCATCATGTTGTCTATTCACCAGCTTGGTTAAGTTCCTTTGAAGATCTGCACTCATCTCTAGACTTGACTAACCTAAATAACTTTCAGAGTAGCAGCCATGTTAGTCTGTACCCGCAAAAAGAACAGGAGTACTTGTGGCACCTTAGAGACTAACACATTTATTTGAGCATAAGCTTTCATGGGCTACAGCTCACTTCATCAGATGCATGCAGTGGAAAATACAGTAGGATGATTTTTTATACACAGAAAACATGAAACAATGGGTGTTATCATACACACTATAACGAGAGTGATCAGTTAAGGTAAGCTATTACCAGCAGGAAAGAAAATAAACCTTTTGTAGTGATAATCAAGAGGGGCCATTTCCAGGAAGAATGTGTGAAGAACAGTAAGGGGGAAAAATAAACATGGGGAAATAGTTTTACTTTGTATAATCACACATCCACTCTCAGTCTTTATTCAAACCCAATTTAATGGTGTCTAGTTTGCAAATTAATTCCAGTTACACAGTCTCTCACTGGAGTCTGTTTTTGAAGTTTTTTTGGTTGTAAAATTATGACTTTTAGGTCTGTAATCAAGTGACCAGAGAGATTGACGTGTTCTCTGACTGGTTTTTGAATGTTATAATTCTTGACGTCTGATTTGTGTCCATTTATTCTTTTATGTAGAGACTGTCTGGTTTACCAATATACATGGCAGAGGGGCATTGCTGGCACATGATGGCATATATCACATTGGTAGATGTGCAAGTGAACGAGCCTCTGATAGTGTGGCTGATGTGATTAGGCCCTATAATGGCGTCCCCTGAATAGATATGTGGACACAGTTGGCAACGGGCTTTGTTGCAAGATAGGTTCCTGGGTTAGTGTTTTTGTTGTGTGGTGTGTGGTTGCTGGTGAGTATCTTGTCTGTAGACAATGGATCGTGTGGTGTGGTCTGGATGAAAGCTGGAGGCATGTAGGTAGGCAAAGCGGTCAGTAGGTTTCCGGTATACGGTGGTGGTTATGTGACCATCGCTTATTAGCACTGTAGTATTCAGGAAGTGGATCTCTTGTGTGGACTGTTCCAGGCTGAGGTTGATGGTGGGATGGAAATTGTTGAAATCATGGTGGAATTCCTCAAGGGCTTCTTTTCCATGGGTCCAGAAGATGAAGATGTCATCAATGTAGCGCAAGTAGAGTAGGGGCATTAGGGGACGAGAGCTGTCGTCTGCAGACTATTCTACCTCACTCCTTATCTCCCTTTCCAGATTAATTGATATCTTAAACAAAACATCTTGGATGGAACCTTGAGGCATCGCACTTTTAATCTTTGGTCATGATGTAAAATAATAATTTATTCCTACTCTTTGTTTCCTGTCTCTGAGCCATTTTTCTGTTAGTGACAATAGATTGCCACTCACCCCATGACTACTTAGTGTCTGTAATAGCCTCTTGTGTGCAGCCTTGTCAGAGGTCTTCTGAAAGTCTGAATAAATTATGTCAGCCAGTTTTCCTTTATCCTCTATTGACATGTTCAAAGAATTCTAATAGTTTAGTCAAAAAATTTTTTCCTTTGCAGAAACTGTGCAGATTATGGTCTATCATAATGTGATCTTCCAGGTGTTTTATTATTTTATTTTTAATGATAATTTCAACCAATTTACCAGCTACAGATGTAAAGTTTACTAGTGTGTAATTCTCCAGGTGACCCTTAAAGCCTTATTTAAGTATATGTATAACATTTGCTACCTTCCAATTCTCCCGCATAGTGTTGTTTTTAATGATTGCATATTTTGCTAGCAGCTCAGCCACTTCATACTTGAGTTTCTTCAGAATTCTTGGATGTACCTTGTGGGCCGGGTGACTTCTTGATTTTTAAAGTATCAGTTTGTTCCAGCACATCTTCTTACACCTTAATTTGGGGTAGGAAGCTATCTGAAAATAGGAAATAATTTTTATAAATGTTCATAACATTTTTGTCCTTTTGTACAGAAATTTGAAATTTGGATTGATTTTACAAAAATGCAGAGGCAAAAATTTGAATTTTGTTGACCACTTTCATAGATAGTCAAAATATAGGATTGCATTTTTGTGAAAATTTTCATAGCAAATGTTAGGGTTTTTTGTCAATTCAAAATTTCAACAGCAACAAAAACAAACAAACTAAAGACAAATCTATGTTAGGTACATTGTAGAATTTTTGTGGGTTTATGCCCCCTTTGTAAGTTACTAGGGTGTGACATAATCACAAATCTTTGCACCAAGACCTAACATTTTATCCAGCTGGGGGCAGTAGTTATATGTACACAAATTATATATTATATACTCTTTCAATTAGGCAAACTCAGCCTAGTATGTATGGAATACAAAACATTTCAATCCCAACAGTTGGCTGGCAGTTTCTACCAAATCCTGTAGTTGCATATATTTCAAAATTTCATTTGATTAATGTTTTAAAAAAATCAGAGTAGGATTTTAAATTGAATTGTTATTAGCAGAGATGACCCATGCTTGCCAATAGTGCGTGTGTGGGGGCGGGGGCAGAGTGAGGGCAGCTGGCTTCAGCAGTGTTGCTGAGAATGCTCAGTCAGTGTGAGCATGCTCAGTACAAGTCAAGCAGCAAATCTGTGTGGGGGCATGTGACCCCACATGCCCCCCCATGTGTCGCCTCTGCTTATTTGTGATATTTAATATAAAAAGTGCTACATATGTGAAAACTGAACTTTTTTAATACCATTGCCTTCACTTTATTAGACATGCTCGATAACGTAATCAGACTCTTCTGAGTTACCCCTCGTCTCACTTGTGAAAGAAAATGTCACTCACAATGGAGGACAGAAAGAAAAGGAGTACTTGTGGCACCTTAAAGACTAACAAATTTATTAGAGCATAAGCTTTCGTGAGCTACAGCTCACTTCATCGGATGCATCGGAAGTGAGCTGTAGCTCACGAAAGCTTATGCTCTAATAAATTTGTTAGTCTCTAAGGTGCCACAAGTACTCCTTTTCTTTTTGCGAATACAGACTAACACGGCTGCTACTCTGAAATGGAGGACAGAGAATCTGTGCTGCAATCAGCACAATTGAAGCATAGATATACCCTAAGACTAAAATACTTGAAAAAATGATTAATTCTAAAAATAAAGATTTTAATTACTTTTAAAAAATGTTGTGATGATGAAAAATGTAAAAAAGTCTTGTTAAGCCTTTACAAATATTTCCTAGCTTACATATGTGAAATAATTAAGAAAATACCCTGGAAAAATATACATGGAAACTTACAATGTATATAATACATGATGGCTTAGGTCTTTGATGACATTTATCTTCACTCATGAGAGAAGACCTAATCACATGAATTATCAGGTCCCTCCTCACTCATGAAGAAAAATGTCATAAAAGAGCGATACCATCATATATTCTCTGTATGTTGTATATTATCCTTATATGGTGAACTCTGTATGATATCTTAAATTTTCATTGTTTTGAATGATTATGATTTAAAATAAACATGTATTGGGTGACTTAAAAAAGAAAAGAACTGATTTCTACAAGAGTTTGGACCTGATTGAAAAGGCTGGAGTTTTCATATGTAATTATCTTGATTTTCAAATGCACATTATATTTTTGAAAATTACTGGCTTAGGTAAACAAGCACTTTCTGAAAAGCAGCATTCCTGAAGGATGAGTCTAAATACCCTTTTCTTAACTTTATGTTTACATAGAGTTATACAGGGGAAATAAGCCTTCAGAGTATTATTAGAGGGCAAACTAGAAGCAGCTGAGTTTATGAAAAAATATCACAAAAATGACTGAGAGGATAGAGATCTATATCCTAAGTCAACTTCAGCTCCATTTCATTTTTTTTTAAAGGAAAATCATTGGCAGGTGCAATTTACTCTATTTTATACCATTATTTTATTGAAGACAGAGCTGTTCCTCTGCTTCCCAGAAAGTAATACAGTGAAACCCTTTTCTGCTGGATTTCTGTTTGCCTGGAAAGAAATTCACTAGATCAGAGGGAAGCAGATTTCTTCTTGATTTTTCTGAAAGAGAAGAGAAACATGACAGTTGCCTGCCGTGTTGAATAAAGAACATACCAATATATTTAAATCACATATCACTTTATTCTTTATAGTGAAATTGTGAATGATCTTTTTGCACTTGTATTTAGAGGACAGAACATATGTGATGTCTCTGCTAAAAGTGATAATATCTATTAAAATGACCTATGTTGCCAGTATAAGAAAGAGTTTGTTCAATAAAGCAATGAAACACTATGGAAGGAAACAGGACCAGAAAACATTCAGTTTATCAGAAGATTCAATGTAGCACGGTTACAGGATTTCCCTGTGTGATATATAGTTCTCTTTTGTATTCAAAAAAGAGTTTGTATGGCAGAGTTCGGTAGAATGAATGAGTTCTTAGAAATGTACCTAATTTGTGGAGACGGCTTGATTCAATAGCAAATATGTTCACCTTTTGTACTGAGGAAGTAACTATCTGCAAGGAAGCATAAACTATAAACCATTTATTATTTCTCAGTTTTGATGGCCATCCATAACCTTCAACAGAACGAAAGCACATATAGTTTTATTATTGAATCAAACATGGAATTTTTAAATATCAAGCACAAGGACAAAATAATACCCATTCCTTATGATGCTGTCTTTAATAAGTATGTTGGTTTTATAGTTCATCTCTTTTTATACATGGAATTATAGATAGCCAATAAGTTTCATTAATGTAAAACACGGTATAGTAGTACATATCCTTTTAGCCTTCCAATACATTAATCCAGTAGTTTTTGTTATAAAGGATATAATGTCAGGAACATCTTAGATGCAAAGACACTAACTCTGTATTATACCAACAATTGATAATATGTTTTATAAAGATGTTTTCTTTTTCAGTGCAATACAACTTTAGGCCACAATATTGCAAATATCCCATTGACTTTGATGGATCTCAGCCCAGACATGGATTCAATTGCAGGATCTAGGATTTATGTTGTATTTTTCATACAAACTGTGTCAAACAAATTACAAAGGTTAACAATGGAACTAGGGTTACAACAATAAATAACAGGAGATGGAAGAGAGAGAAGGATTCATAGGTAACCAAAAGAGGCATGGTTTCATTTTATTTTTGTTGCTGAAAAATGATACAAATCACAGTTAAGATTTAAAATTAAATGTGGTTGATCAATGTGGTGTAGGACAAATACTATGATGGAGAATAAACTCAGAGGGAGGGGTATAGACTTTATTGCCAGAACTCCTCTTGGAGCAGGTAAACAATTGACAACTTTCAGGCAGTCATGGAAATTTGTATTATAACCACTACACAGTCAGCTATATTCCATTCTCAGTTATATCAGTTTTCAGAGTGGAATTAGCCTACCTTGCTTGTCACCATGAAAGGTTTTCCTCCTTTCCCCCCTCCCCCCGCTGCTGGTGATGGCTTATCTTAAGTGATCACTCCCCTTACAGTGTGTATGATAAACCCATTGTTTCATGTTCTCTGTGTGTGTGTATATAAATCTCTCCTCTGTTTTTTCCATCAAATGCATCCGATGAAGTGAGCTGTAGCTCACGAAAGCTTATGCTCTAATAAATTTGTTAGTCTCTAAGGTGCCACAAGTACTCCTTTTCTTTTAGTTATATCAGTGTAAATCTGGAGTAACTAACCTGAAGTCCACAGAGCTACTACCAGTTTACACTAGCCCACTAAGAAGCTGAGTTGGCCTATTATTCTCTGCTGAGAAGCACGTCCCACAACTGGAAGGGCTGCAAAGAATAGCAGTTGGTACTGAAGTAATGTGGCAATACAAACTGTGATAGTCATGACAATAAGCTTATTTACGATATCTAGGCCTGGCAGACAAAACTCCTCCTGGCTCGTTTTATAGAACCAGACCCTATGGGACTGATCCTAAAGTGTGCCTTCAGTGAAAGTTAAATGCCCTCCACACCTGCCAAGATCAGGTCATTTATTTGTAAAGAATATTACTATTTAAATCTGCAGAGACATTTTAATTTCACTGTATTTTCTGATGTTTATGCTAAAGTTGAATCCAGTGAACAATGTGCACTAGAACAAAAAAAAATACATCTCCAAATCAAAATTAAAAAGCCTGACTAGAATACTTTTAAACAAGTAAAAGCAGTAGTGGATGAAAAATAATATACCTCCTCATCAGTCTTTTAAAATTTCATTTAAGCATGTTGTGTCTGTGCAAAGAACAATTAACAACGAATGTGACATTTGTTGTTCCAGCAGCTTCCCACGTCTATCTTTGGGCTGAGGCAGTGAGGTACCTGATCCCAGGAAGCCTCCCAATATGTTCATGATGATTGTTACAAGCTGTGCAAATGTACTGTCTGCATAGCATTCAAAGCTGCATACATTCTGAAATCCCTGAAGTTTGGGCATATGCTTTTTACGCTTAAATTATCGACAGTTTTCTATAAAAACAGGCACTAAACTTCTTGCAAATGCTTCTGGCTGCAAGGCATATACAGTAGCTATCTGCCTGCCTACCTAATCTATATATTTTAGATATTTGTAGGGTACCAATCACCTTGGTTTTGATTCAGATTTTATTCTTTGTATTAAGTATTTACCTGAATCTCAGTGTGTTCACTGAGCCACATTTGGGCCTAGAATGCAACTTCCATCAAAAAGTTAACTCACTAATACAAAATACTGTATGAGCAAACCTTTAATTTTCAAAGCCTGTATATAGGCTAGACATATAAGGCTGCAATAATATATTTTTAGATTTACCTAGCATCTTTCACCTGAGGATTTCATTGGAAGCATCAATAAAGACATTCAGACCCCTTTAAGTATTACTCATTTTTCAGATGGGTAATCTGTGGTATTGAGAAATTTGGTGATTTGCCTAATTACATAGCTAGTCAGTGGAAGGGAAAGGATAGAATCCAGGATTCAAAATCTTAGCCCTCCTTTTCTACCCACTAGCTCCTACTATTTCCTCTACTAGAAAGAATATGATTATGATTATAATTTATAATTATAATTTAATGTCAGACAAAATTCTTGGTCAAGTAGCTGGCATGGGGCAGGGGTTATATTGATTTCTAGAAATATTTCTAAATATATTGATAATGAACAACATTTCATATTTACAAAAAGAAAAGGAGTACTTGTGGCACCTTAGAGACTAACAAATTTATTTGAGCATAAGCTTTCATGACTACAGTTCACTTCATCAGATGCATTCAGTGGAAAATACAGTGAGCTGTAGCTCATGAAAGCTTATGCTCAAATAAATGTTAGTCTCTAAGGTGCCACAAGTCCTCCTTTTCTTTTTGCGAATACAGACTAACGCGGCTGCTACTCTAAAACATTTCATATTTATACATTCAGCATAATATCTTGCACGGTAGCATGACTACTCAATCTTTTATTGTCAATGTTTCAGTCATCTAGTCATAATATACAAAGAAGGATGAGTGGTTTTGTTCACCAGAGGGAAGCATCTCTAAACCAAGCAAAATAAATGAACAAACAAACCCTCCCTCCCTACTTGCCTTTCATTTTTTATGTAGTTGCTTCTGAGGGAAGCATAAGGAATTCACTATCACATGCCTTTTGGCTGCAACATCAGAGCTGGCGGGTGATGCTTATTTGGATGAAAGAAAAATCAGGATTTGTGTCATTTTAGTATTATTCACCGTGGGTGAAATTCACGCAGTGACACTAGACTTGCAGAAAGCTCCCAGTGCAGCCAAATATCTGGGATTCCTCTGAAAAAGGGGATGGGCATACATCTTGCTTGCTGCTGAGATGGGATCTATGTCAACTCCATGTAGCCCAATATTTAGGGAGTGGTTGGTGTGCATTGGGTGACTGAACTGAAATTCACTCATGGCAAGTGTCAGTACTAGTGAATATTGAAGCAAACAGTGAGCCATATTGAACATGGCAAATCCAAATTCATGTTTTGAGTGGAACAAATCTACATGGGAAATGTTTCCATTATTTGCTCAGCTAAATAAACTTTCTTCTACAGCTGAAATGAAGAAGTGCATTTTTCAAGTGGCAGAAAGTATTGGGGTAAATATAATCAAATACATTTAGGGCCCCATAAAAAACCTGCTTTGTTCCATGCTCGCACTCCCTTGCATTCAGAGTGGCACCACCACCCCCCGCCTTCCCAAGATATTGAGTGCTGGAAGAATAGCCTTGCCTCTACCCTCATGCTTGACCACACAGGGCTGGAGTCACACCCTTCCCACTTGAGCAGCCAGGAATGGCCCAAAGGCTTCATAGGAGGGCTCAGAAAATAGTTGGAATAGCAGGCAGCAAACATTCAGTGCCCCCGTGAGGTCATCAGCTGCTGTTTTTTGGGGGGGGAGGGGTGCTTGGTTGTCTGTCTTTTCCCAGCAAAGGCGATTTGAGTGACTGTGAGGTGGAAATAGTGCTTGAACCACACAATGGAAAGAGGTGGGAGTAATAAAAGGTGGGATTATTTTTTTTAATTGGGAAATGGGGAAAAGTGATTCACCAGTCCTTGCTCACTCCCACTGAATTCAGTGAGAGTTTGGGGAGAACAAGGACTTCAGGATCAATTCTCAATCTGGGCCAGATTGTTCTCTCCTGTGTGTCTAGACAAATCTGCAAGATAAGAACACAGAGCAAGAGAAACTTTGTCAGGTTTACCCTGAAGAGTTTCCAAGCAATTGTGTCTTTGAGGATGCCTAATTGGAAGAGTCTTCAGTCTCCCAATCCAGATGCTAAGTATCTGTGAGTCCTCTCTGCTGCCCTGATAGCATGTTGGTTAAGTTCCACATTGGCTGACCAGAAGCAGCTTCAGCTGGATCAGTGGGAGTTACTGCTGCTTGAAGAACCAATAACTCCTAATTAGATTTTTGCTTTCAAATCCAGATTCAGTGGGATGATGTCATGGATAGCATCTGGCTTCCTTCTTCTGCTCCTCCTGCTGCAGGATTCACTGTTGTCTGACCCATGAAACTCCAGCAGTGGAGCTTCAGTTTGGTCCCAGATGGGGGTGCAGGGTGATGGTGCCACAGAGCCAACACTTACCCCTCCACACTGTCACTGCCTACTAGATCTCAGTCCCACTGTTCACATCGGAATTGCCATAGCAGAGCTGACCAATGGTCCTATGTCATCTCCTAAAGTGACCAGCACTAGACTCTTCAAGTGCCTAAATCAATGTGGTGGATAATTCTGGGATGACCTGCACAGTTTCTTGCTAATCCCAGGTGCTAAATGATTGATTTATGCCCCAGCAGTAGTAGTATGGTCTAGACATATACCTAATTGTTTTTATATGTTTCTATATTGCAATGTCTGTATTTTAATTCTTACCTTTGTTTTAGGTATAAAAATATATTAGAAACAATTACAATGCAATGAATTAATAGAGTGAGATTAAGGTGGAGCAGTAGTGATAGGACAGTTCAGGATGAATCAGAGTTTTCAGTTTGACAGGAGTCTTATAGTGTGATAATTATAGACAGACTGAATAGAAAACATAACAAAAACTGGAGTAATAGCAGTGAAGCTAAAGTAATATTGCAAATGAATATTTTACAGTTGAACTAAATAGTATAGTTTACATATGCAGTCTTTTAAAATCAACTTTTGCAAGAATTCCTTTGGGTGAACAGAATTTACCAAGGAAATAACTATAAAATATTTCTTGCTACTTGAATCTGCATTTCTTATATTTTGCATCATTTTCTTTAGAGGAGACAATCCTCCCATTCTAACAGAATCTTATTTAGGCACTGCTAAGGAAGAATGATTTATCAACAGATATAAATCAAAATGACTGTTTAGCAGCACTTATTAGCTTGAAATGAGTCCTCCTGGAAACACAACAGCATTTAAACATGACATATCTATCTACACTGTCATACGGCATGGCATATCTCATTTAGTTAGTATGCCCGATTGTACGCGCCCTTTAGTCACTCGACAAATTTAGAAATTGAGAATAAGGAATCTTATGCCATGTTAAAGATAATCCTACTTCAAGTGCAACAAATCTATAGCCCAGCAAGTGTAATTCAGGATCATACAATTAGTTTTTAAAAGCATTAGTAATACACCATCTCAGTGTCCGAAGACTGAGCTGTTCCACATGCCATTCTGCAATGTTGCAAAGTTGTGTGTTTTTACCATGAGTATCACAACATTTTGTGTTTTTCTGGAAGTTCCAATGCTTGGAGTCATGTGAATACATCAGCATCTCAGCTTTTGTTTAAAGTTTCCAGCTCACATGGTTGCAGAGTACAGCAGGAAAACATGACCCCTAAAGGCATAGAAGCCAGAAGGCAATAAAGAGAACCCAGCGTTTTTGTAAATGCCCTGATTTTTAAGTTAATCTTATGGTTATGGAGACCTGACTCATGATTTTTGAATGTTTTGGCAACAAGTGAGATCAACAGTATTGCAATTGCTCACTGTGTCACAGTGCAATCTGAAGAGAATGAGAGAGCAAGGCCTACTTTGAGAAGGACCCATGGCAGGAGAATTTACTCCCCATGAAAACAGGCACAATTACATTAGTAGTATCTTTCAGGGATATACTTCAGGGGCCCTGTTCTCACACTAATGATACACCTGATGGGAAATCAATGGGAGTGTCTCATCCTCAGGACCTTTTAATTTTCATTGTAGTTTTTGTATGTGTGTTTTTCCCATTTCCCTCAGACCTGTTTCCAGCTTGGATTTACATGTCCAACATATCACATTACTGTCAATTGGGTTTTTAGTGGAGCTGGCTGAAAAATGGCAAACTTTTTTTTTTAATTGTACCCATTTTTTGGTCACTTTTTATCAAAATGTTGAAAATCCAAAATATTCTGCCAGCACTAGTTTTATTGTATTCTTTGCTAAGAGGTCCATGGGATATGGCCTAGAAATTAAAAAATCAGTATATTAAATTACATAGTTTTATTGTCCTTTTCATAGAAAATGTGCACCATTAAAGACCATATGTCCACCTATAGCGCATGGTTTAACCAGTGAAGCTAAGATATTTGTAATCGTGCTTGCATTCTGTAGTGTCACTTATAATTGAATGTGGTGGGAAGGTGCCCCACCCCCATGCCAGATTGGGCTACAACAGACCAGAGTGGCTGTGCAAGGTGGCAGCCTATCAGGGAGGGCCTGTTAGAGAGCCAATCAGGGCCAGTATTACAGCCAGCCAATCAGGGCTAGGCTAGGCCCTATATAAAGGCTGCCCAAGAAGGAAGTAGGCAGTCTCTTTCAGGCCTTCAGAGGGTGAAGTCCTGTCTCCTGCATGAAGGCACTGGCACCTCTTGCCTAGTACCTGCTGGGCTGTGGGCCCTGAGAAAAAGGGGCTGAAGGGGAAACAGCCCAGGGAGAGAGAGGGACAAAGGGAGAGAAGGAGGGTAGGAAGACTGCTGCTAAAGGGTCCCTGGTTGGGACCCAGAGTAGAGGGTGGACCTGGGTCTCTTCTTCCCCACCACCCTTGCACTTCTACCTGGCTGTTTGGAGTGGCCATCATGGATGGCACCAGACCCCCTACCAAAAGGGGGTATGTTTGGGGTGTGGTTGGCCATTGTGGCTGGGGCAAAGAGAAGGACTGCTGATAACACCAAACCCCTGGAAGGAGGTGAGACCGGAGCAGGGGGCATTGCTGGAGGGCAGTGTCCTGCAGAGTATGCTGCAAGCTGGGAGCAACGCGGGTTGAAATGCCAATCTAGGGCGAGAGACGGATGGGACATCACCGGCAGAGGTCGCTCTGCATGAACTGAGCTAATTACCGGAGTGAGCCACAGGAGGTGCTGCAGTGGTGAGTCCCAACCCCGTCACATTGGGCAATGCACTATGTTTATCAGTCTGCTGTTGACTCAGCTGTGTACAATAAAAAGCAATGAAACACTAAATATGCTAGCAGTGAAAATAAATACAGAATACACTAAACTTGGTACTAGTCCTGCTACCATTAATGGCAATAGCAAACATACCATTGACTTTATTGGAAATAGAGAATCAGGCCCAAGTCCCCAAAAGGTCTCCAACATAGGCTAATTGGAGAAGAAGTGCTATACAAGTTGTTTGGACACTGTAAGTATGTGTATTCTGAGGGAGCAGACACTCAGGTGGTGTAAATTGTCCTAGCTGTATTGACTAATGAAGCTATGATAGTTTATGCCAGCTGAGGGTCTGCCAAATATTAATACACTGTGAATTTAATTTTCTCTTCTGCCAGCACATCCCAGAGACCAGGGGCCTTGGTGGCAGATGGTCCAGCTGCCAGGGGGTTGCAGCACTTTCCAAAAGTGGGTGGCCACGGCTGTTGAGGGAAAAATAGCCAGGCTGGCTAGGGAATGCAGTGATTGATCCTGTCCCATAGGTAGCATTGAGCGGAACGGCTCCTATGCAGCTGCCACTGCAAATTAAGGCTGCTGTCCCCCAACATTAACTCTGAGAAAGCAGCAGTACAGCCACCACCACCTACTCCTTCAGAAATAAATACCACTGGGATTTGCACAGGAGGGATTTTGTTGTGGGGAATCCCTGGCTCATCACTTCCCTATGTGAGGCAAACCCCATGGTTCTGTTTCCTCCTTGCCTTGGAGAAGCTAATGTTGGGACAAGTTTTTAGCCTTGAGGATTCCTTATGCTTTCTAGGCACAAGGACTCCTTTGGTTCCCAGCTTTTATATGGGGGCCCATTAGGAGAAGGTATGCGTGGTCTTCTGCTCGTGGATGGTTCAGGGGCCAGGCGGAACTTAGCCTAAATGTGGATGCTAATTTCCCCTTTCAGGAAACAGGAGTGAAATATTACTCATGATCAGGGACTGAACTCCCATTTTGCTAAATACTTGAGTAAATAATGAGGGACAACCCTAAAACCGACTGACACTGTTGTTCATTTTTCTTGCATTCAGCCTAAAATTCAGTAGTAAATAGTAAAGAATTTTCTAATAAACTTCAGAGATAATATAGTCAGTAACATCAAAGTACATAATGTTTCCTACTAACTGGAACACTAGCCCCTTACAGAATAGTGATCTAGGCGCTGTGACAGTTTTCAACTGGCATATTGTTCCATGGTATGCTCAAATTATGAGAACATCCAAGATCCCATAGGGTGAAAAGTGTGTCCTCCTCTAGAGGTGAAAGACTACCAAAAACTTTGAGATGCAGACCACAACTGAACAGAAAAGGGGGGAAAATCAGTCTTGCTTAGCAATTTGCTGCGAAATATCATAGAATCATAGAATATCCTGGTTGGAAGGGACTTCAGGAGGTCATCTAGTCCAACCCCCTGCTCAAAGCAGGACCAATCCCCAACTAAATCATCCCAAGCCAGGCCTTAAAAACCCTCTAAGGAAAGATATTATGCCGTAGAATTGGTAAAAGCATCATGTGATATGACACAATTGTCCATTACCATTGACATAACACCATAGATGTGCACAACACTTTATAGACAAATACAATTGATAGGTTTCTGCCCTGTGAGGCTAAATGGCCTCAAATCCAGCAAGAGATGACAATGCACAAAGAGTTGGGGAAATGCAGACTGAGAAGCTGAGGGTAACAATGGGGAAAGGTCATAAAATATATGACTGTTATCACATACTTCTGTACTTGACCTTGAACTCATTGCAAGTCCCTTGATTTCAGCTGGAGCAGGATGAGACCCCTGTTAGCCTCTCAATATTTTTATTGAAATCTATTTAATATATTAAAATTTGAGGCCAGTGCTCAGGAAGAAGCATAAGAGTAATGAAGGCATCAACGGTGTGCATGAGAAATAGCTTCTTTCAGAGTGCCATATTAATGATCATACAAACAAAGAAGGAGTAATAGAAGAAAACAGTGTCTGTACAAAAGCCTAGGAGATGAGAAATAAAGAGAGTGCATAGGGGAGCCATCACTGAATGGAAGCCATTCACTTTGTATTGCTACTTATGCGATTCTGAGCAGGCAAAATGATGTTGCAGACCTATAGCTAATTACTTTGTTATGACAGAGGTTAGCAAGTGACTTTTTGAAGTTTTCTGTGAGTATTATGTCAGTGTTCTGATAAACTAATCAATTGCTTTTGTATTTTGGAATCACCTATTGTATTATGATGTCCCCATGCAGTTATTACCACATGATTCGCTAAATGTGTCTGCTGTTTTTAAGATCGATAGGGACTGTACATTCTAAAATGGGATAAACATGACAGTGTTATTTTAGTAATGTTCCAGAATCACCTGCTGCAGTTATTAACTATATAAAGATGTTCACTGAATATTAATGATCTCTTACATGTTTAAATACATCACATTAGAGGGAAAACCAAGCACCTACATATGATAGGAAACATAAGGCCAGCTTCTCTCATAGGATCTGATCCAAAGGCCATTGAAGTCAATGGGAGGACTTGCATTGACTTCAATGGGCTTTGGATCAGGGCTTAGAAAGCAGTCTTCAGTCTTCCCTAAATCATTACATGGTACAAGTCAGGATGAGTAAAAGGGCTTTAAATGCAAGTCTTATGCGGTTGAGTACATAAGGGCTTACAATCTTGTGATAGAAGGATAGGAGTGTTGTGTTGCATTCTGCATGAAGTCAAGAGCCAGGAGCTTTAGGGATGTAAACAAGCATAGCTCCAGTGAAGTAAGTCTAACTATGTAAAGAGGGAAGCATGTTATTGTAATATAGTCACTTTAAGAGTCACTTTAAAAGGCTATCATTCAAAAGCTTCTTTGTTAACACTGGTGTAAACTTGGAGTCATCCCATTTATTTCAATGAAATTTTCCCGGTGTATATTGAGAGATCGTCTATTTGGACTTGCTATGGGAAATGTGTGGCAGAAAGCTGTTTTACTGTGGGCTGTAAGGTGCAAGCCAGCCAATGTATAATGTCTGAATTGGACTCCTTCCTGCTCTGTCGGATGTTGCTTAGGGCACAGACAAGATTCTGTCATTCCTGTCTATCCTGCTGCTTACTGGAATCACTATCCTGTTGTTTTTCTATAACTTAACATTTTTACAAGGATAATTTTGTTGGCCTATTGCTAAAGCCCTTACCCTGGAAGGCCAGTGTGCTGCCTTTCGTATGGTCCCTACCGTTTGACCCGTCTGGCTTGGGTGGCCCTACCAGGAGTATCAGCAGCACTCTGTCATTGGAACACACAAGCCTTTCCACCAGGTCAAGGTGCAGTCCCCAGGGAAGGGGGACATAATGTAAGAGGCTCAAAAATAAATGTGTACTCAGTATAGACCTTTAAACAAATGCATTATTTAAGAAAAGTATATACACAATTTTATTGTTTTTAAATAGTTTAGTGTGTGTATAATTGTGATAGTTATACACTATATAGATGATTTAAATAAGCAATAAATTAATCTGTAAGAAAAGCTGCAGCTATAACCAATTTATCTGAATTTTGACTCTTTTGGTGGTTTTTGTTTGTGGGATGTCTACTAGCAGAGCTTGAGTCTGTTGTTTTAATGTTAAGTGATTTTTGTTTAATCCTATGCTCAGAATTTGAAATGTGAACGACATTGATTGATTGTGACTGTCTCATAAGGCATATTGTATCATTTTGAAGCATGAGACTGCATGATACAAATGGAAATAAATACAAACAGGAACCGTATGCGTTTATCCAAAGCTAGAATAGGACCAATAATATAATTGCAACTTTCTGAAAATATAGTTATTCTTCATATTGGCCTTTGGCCCACCTGGGCTGATTAATTTGCACATTAAGCTTTCAGTGCAAATCAAGGATCAGACTCTGCAAACAGTGACCCTTGCTATGGAATTGGACTTGTCACGTGGGTAAAGTTATACACTGGCATTAAATCAGGACCCCAAAAATGTAACAGGGGCCTGATCTAAAACCTATCAAAGTAAATAGAATGATTCCCATTGACTTCAATGGGTTTTGGATTGGGCACTAGGCAGCCATTCTGCTGCTAAATGAAACTGCACACATTTTATGTTCAGATATTTAATATCAATCTTGGGGTGGGGGAGGCTGGGTTTGCTTATCCCTGTGTTAGCGCAGCCTTCTCTCAATGACCAAATGTTTTAATTTTTTATCTTGCTCATTTTTTTCCTGTATTGATTTTTTTTTTTTTAATGCTGCAGTCTCAGTGAGACATTTTGGATGCACTTGACAATATGCAGTATATCATCTGGGGAAAAATTCTCAGCTTGAAAAAAAATTAGATAATTTGTATAATTTCGGAAACATTTGGCCATGGAATGGCAAACTCATAATTTCTTGAGGGTGGCCGTGGAATTTCCACTCCGCTTGAATTAGTGAATTAAGACCCTAAAAGGAGGAGTACTTCATTGTAGGTGGTGATGTGAAGCTGACAAGTAGTTTATAAACTAGGCCTACCCTGCTACTTGGAGAAGCTTTAAAACTGATTGTTTTAATACCAAAGTGACACCAGAGGGGGTCAAGTAAATAAATATGCATGCCTCACCAGTTCAAAATAATAAAATTCCAATGTGTGCAAGCCTGCTTGTTGAACATATGTCTGAGGCACGGCTAAGCCATCTGGCTCAATGTCAAGCATTTACACCAACTGCCGTCTTATACTACCTGACAGCAGAAAAGCTTTATTCCCTTGGTGTTTGGGCACAAATGGAGAAATATTATTGAAATGATTATCTGCATCAAGACTCAGATTTGGTTTGACATTTAGCTGGCTCTGTTTAATCCAAAGGGTTGTCTGAATGAATAAAGAGAAGGGTTCCTCCAGAAGAGGCTGCAAGCAGCCGGGGAAAGCCAAATGATTAATGAGACTGAAAGGCTGGGTGGACCCTACCCACCTCCACCCAGACCTCAGTGCCAACAACTGCATATGAAAGTAGTCAAAGCCTCTTTTTTTTGTGGCTTGTCAGAAAGATGCTCACAACCTCCGAAGGGCTCTTTTTTTGGACCTTAGGAAAACAAAAGAAACAGCTACATTACTTAACACATGTGTGTTCTAATTAGAAGTACTGTCTTAAAATACTTCTCGCTGAAGACATGCACATTAGTGCTGATCCTCTTCTTACTTACACCAGTGTCCATCAGGAATAACTCCACGGAAGCTACCAGAGTAACACTGGTGTAAGGGTGAGGAGAGTAAAGCCCTTTGTCTTTTACATTACATCTTCATCCCCCTCACCTGATGGCCTGTATGTGATGGCAGTTGATCAGAAACAAAAAGGTTATTAAGAACACAATCACCTTTAATTTTGTAAAGGTTGCCTTGATCTTTTTAAAAATATTTTTCCATAACATGGGATTTAAAAAACTATAAAATGTTGAACGAGTTGATTTAAAAAAGAAATTACTGTGGTACCAGACTTTCTTTGACCTCATGTGGTTTTTCAGGTTCAATATGACTGACAAATTTAGTTGACAGGTTTCAGAGTAGCAGCCGTGTTAGTCTGTATTCGCAAAAAGAAAAGGAGTACTTGTGGCACCTTAGAGACTAACAAATTTATTTGAGCATAAGCTTTCGTGAGCTACAGCTCACTTCATCGGATGCATTTGGTGGAAAAAACAGAGGGGAGATTTATATACACACACACACACACACACACACAGAGAACATGAAACAATGGGTTTATCATACACACTGTAAGGAGAGTGATCACTTAAGATAAGCCATCACCAGTAACGGGGGGGGGGAGGAAAACCTTTCATGGTGACAAGCAAGGTAGGCTATTTCCAGCAGTTAACAAGAATATCTGAGGAACAGTGGGGGGTGGGAGGGGGGGAGACATAACATGGGGAAATAGTTTACTTTGTGTAATGACTCATCCATTCCAGTCTCTATTCAAGCCTAAATTAATGTATCCAGTTGCAAATTAATTCCAATTCAGCAGTCTCTCGTTGGAGTCTGTTTTGAAGCTTTTTTGTTGAAGTATAGCCACTCTTAGGTCTGTGATCGAGTGACCAGAGAGATTGAAGTGTTCTCCAACTGGTTTTTGAATGTTATAATTCTTGACGTCTGATTTGTGTCCATTTATTCTTTTACGTAGAGACTGTCCAGTTTGGCCAATGTACATGGCAGAGGGGCATTGCTGGCACATGATGGCATATATCACATTGGTAGATGCGCAGGTGAACGAGCCTCTGATAGTGTGGCTGATGTGATTAGGCCCTATGATGGTATCCCCTGAATAGATATGTGGACAGAGTTGGCAACAGGCTTTGTTGCAAGGAAATAGCCTACCTTGCTTGTCACCATGAAAGGTTTTCCTCCTTCCCCCCGCCCTGCTGCTGGTGATGGCTTATCTTAAGTGATCACTCTCCTTACAGTGTGTATGATAAACCCATTGTTTTATGTTCTCTGTGTGTGTGTGTGTGTGTGTGTATAAATCTCCCCTCTGTTTTTTCCACCAAATGCATCCGATGAAGTGAGCTGTAGCTCACGAAAGCTTATGCTCTAATACATTTCTTAGTCTCTAAGGTGCCACAAGTACTCCTTTTCTTTTTGCGAAATTTATTTGAGAAAGCTAGACATATTGTCTTCTAAAACTAATTGCATGGGAATGTAAAGCACAGGGCTGAGAACAATGTTTTAGATCCAGAAAATATTTTACCTAAGAGCACTAAAGTGAAACTACTTTCATTTGTTCCGATGGAGTAGTATACTATACATTGTATAGATATATATTTTAACACTGATTGTTGATTTGAATTTGAAATTAAATTGGTGATTTGGGTATAAGAATGTTAGACATGATTTCCTCCCCACTCTTACTTTTAATTAAACTTTTTAATTGAGATTAAATGAATTCTAATGAACACAATTGGTAGCCTCTAATTGATTTGTTGCAGCAGCATAGTGAGTGATCAGTATGGCTGGCAGCATTTTGATATACTATCTTAGGATGTCAAACAGTTTACAGGTTATTTTTTGGCAGAGGTTAGTTATGAGCTGGAAACAATAATTTGTTTTTTGATTAGTAAACATCTTTAATATTCAGTGATCTAAAACTTAGTGTACCTGCCCAGTTTTCTTTTAGAACATATAACTACAAAGTTTTACTGGGTGTTCTGACTGTGTAAGAACTACAGGATTGGGCCCTGTATGTGTTAATACATATGGTATTGACAAACAACATGAGCAACATTCAGACAGGCAAGAAGAAATAGATGGAATTTTAATTATAACTAGAAAGGATGGAATTAATTAATTAATTGAGGTATACTTAATGTACAAACAAAACTAATCAGTTCTTTTACACACAATTCAAGGTTTTTATTCTCAATGGATCTTCCTTTAAGGGTTTACTTAAATAAATCCCTGTGAAATTATATTCTTTTACCATTTTAAGAACAATGAGCAGATGAGGACATATATTATAACATAGTTAAACACAGGGCTATAATTTTTTAACAATGCATAAATTACATGTTTCTTCTATGATCAAGACAGCCAAAATGAACGTTTTTGAAAGAAAATGACCAACACATGATTAATTGCAAATGTACAGATTTTGCAGCTTCAAGAGTAAATCAACTGCTAAGAAGTGCTAACTTGCTAAAATATAAACTAATTTTAGTCTCTAGATATTAAAATATAATCCATCTTCTTCCTCCATTGGGAAAGCTAATTAGAAATTGTGACTGGCTTAAGGAGAAAAAACTGAACACTGGGATTAAGTTCACTTGCATAAAACCTAAATTCAAGAGAAACTGACCAGATTCTTTTACATATTTCCTATCCTACAATATCTTGAAAAACATCTTCTGCTAATGACTACTCCTAAAATGTGCAAGTGACAGAAAAGAGTTTGTAATTAGAACAAAAGTCCTTTTTTGTTCAGTCTAATCATAACACATTGCAGAAATTGAGCATGAACCTAAAAGTCATGCTATTGGAAAGCCCACATTATTGATAAACTGATACGATAATTCAAAAGTTATATATGTATTCAAGTTTCAGAACCATCAGAAATTAACCTTACAATAATCAGTTGTTTTCTGCTTTTAGAAAAGCTTTGGTCATGTATGGTGTGTTCGATTCTTTTGAAAGAAAGAGAGAAAAAGAAATCGACTCAGAAATATATAGTAAATTATTGAAAGGAGAAATCCACAGGAAAGTAAGCAGAGTAACCATTAATGACAAGATGACGTGTGTGTGGAGAGAGAGAGATAGTTATGCAACAATACATTTTTAAAAGTATTGCCAGATTTGATAAGAAATGCCCAAAATTGCAACAAGTTATTTGATCACCTATTTTGTGTGTGCACGTGCATGCTATAGAATAAGTGATCAAATTTGTTGCAATTGGAGCATTTCTTATCAAATTTGTCAGTACTTTAAAAAAAAAAAAAAAGGAATTAGCTCCAGTAATCAGTGTTGTGAATTACAAGATCTCAGAGTTCTGACCAGTGATTTGGCAGGCAGAAGTGTGTTGTGGATTTCTGCCTATTTAATCTAATCTATCAAGGTATCTGGAACACATTTATTAGGACTCGGGAGCCGACTCAGTGCAGCATGAATACTCATAGCACAAGTTCTTGCTGGTAGAACTCAGTTGAGTTATGCCAGCAGAGAATTGATAGTAGGAATGTAGCCATGATTGATAGAATTATACTTCTGCAATCACAGCTTTGATTCAAGGAGATCTCCAGGCCTGGGAGAACACACTTGTGTTCCCAGCAGCAGTTTTTTCTCATTGTGCTCTATATGTCTGACAGATTAGATTAGATTCAGAGGATTTAATTTTCTTCTCACACTTGATGGATGTAAATCAGAAGTAACACCTAAGAAGTCAGTGGATTTATATAGGGTAAATCCTAGTGTAAGAAAGAAATAATCCAGTCAGAAGACTAAGTAGGTGGGTAGGAAGAGGAGAGTTCAGGAGAACCTGGAAGAGAAAAATATACTGCTAACCTTTGAACTCTGTATATTCATTCAGAGGGCTTGGAGTCTCAGGATTTTATAGAATATAAAGAAATCTAGTTAGAAAAGTAATATTTGTATTGCATTCCAAGTAATTTACCTTAAAGTGGTTTTCAAAGACCTACATATTTTCAAAGTACTTTGGTTTGTAAACACATTAGGCAGTAAGGAATATTCATGGAAAATAATAAAAATAAATAGTTACTGGGACTTTTTTCTTGATATTAAATTGGTCTTGACACAGGTGGAAGAAGTTGCGCTTAATGGAAGCTGCAAAGGGCAGGTGGAAGAGTGTTTGTTTGTGGAATATGACTTCTCAGTAGTCCATGTCAAGTCACTTGACCTTTTCTTCCTTTGTTTTTTTTTAAAATCAGGACAGTTAATATTTTAGTGACTATAATATAATTCAAATTCTGTCCAAGAGAAAACATAATCCTTCTCCCACTGAACTCATTACCAAAACTCCCATTGACTTCAAAGGGAACACAATTGGGTCCATATACAAAAATCCTATCCTTGTCTATCCTATCTGAGAGTTAAGTAATTTAATTTTTTTGGTGAACAGAAATTCATATTGTATGCAAAATGTGTGAAGTGGGCCTGAAGTCAAGAGAGGAAGAACTACATGAAAACCAGTGGCTAAAAAGGTGAGGAAGGAAACCTCGATCTCAATTTAAAATAGAACCTTGAAGTCAATTGGCCAAATTAAATTCCTTGTATAATAATGCTGATGCCAATGAATTGACACCAGGGCTAAATTTGGTCCGATGTGTCTTTATCATAGCAGAAGAAGGTCTTGCAGCACTGCTGTGTTAAAGGATTTTTAAAAAACCCTTTCAATTAACTATTTTCAACATGTGAACAAAGTACAAAATATGCTATACAGCCCTTAGGTTTAGTACTGTGCATCCAAGTGAAGTAGCATTAGTGTGGCTCTTTCAAATACACTTTTCCTTCTAATGCTTTTGCCACTCAGAATATGAATGGACTCACCCCAGGCAAGCCATGGGCGTAACACCCAAGAGGTTAATGTCAAAGTTTAAGGTTTTCAAGAGCTGACTTCAATGGGATTGCACAGAGTGTAAATTAATGGAGAATTTGGCCCTATACTTTCACTACACAGTGTATTAAAATCATGACACCCAGCAGCAATATATGTTTCATATTATCATAAAAGAACACAGTAAAAATTAAAGTGAATATTATTTTCATTTCTTTCCCTGAAAGAATGGTTTTTCAAACATAAAATGAGTTGAAGTTCATAATTTGTTTTAAACATGATCAATTTACTGTCTTTCAAACATTACCTACTTGAGACTAAAGAGAGAGCCTTCACAATTCTGGTTAATTTAATTTTTTTCTGCTTCTTACAATACTGTTAATCTTTAATCAGTGATGTAAATGATCTTAAAAACATCCTTTGGGCTAATTACTTCTAAAAAACAATTACTAACATTTTGTGATGGGACCCTCCTTTTTTTCACCAGACATCAAGCAATTTATGATTTAGATAAATAAGACCACTGGAAATTTCTTTAAAGAAGGAATAATATCTTCAAACCTTTCATCCTTTCTACAGTGCCACAAATTGAGATCTAGTTTTAGCAGGCATGAGATGTACATTTTTATAATCTTTGGAGAGATTCTGCCTTAGTAATTTAAACCCCAAAATAGAGTTAATGTATGTGTAATGTTTGTGTTGACCCTTCAACTCTCTTAAACCAAATCTGGGTCTGAGGTTCAATACATTTTGAAAAATTGGTGGGAAGAAGGGTACACATCTGAGACATGAAGGACCCCTTCTGAAACATCCTTCATCCAGCTAGTTTTTTTCCCTTTGGTAGTCCCCTGCTTCTTCCCAATATCCCTCATTCAGGAAAACACTTAAACGTATGCTTAAGTCCCTCTGAATTCAGTAAGGCATCTAAACACATCCTTAAGTGCCATCCTGAACAGGGTCAATGAGTCGAGGCTCCTCTATTTACTATTATCTTATGAGGAAAAGAGGTCATCTCTGGTGATTTCCTCCTCCATCTCAGTGTCTCTTACAGAATCCTCAAAAGGCATTGGATGCATTCTCTGAAGCTACTGGGCAACTAATCCCAAGGGTTTTCTGATAGGCGATGAAGTAGTGGGAGAAGGACGTTCTGCTGCTGCTGCTGCATCAGCTCTGCACCAAACTGCAATGGTATTGCTAGATAACAGCTTGTAAAGCCTAGAGTAGTAGATAGGGAATCCTCCTTGGTTTCTTAGCCACCATGTGCCAAAAAGTCTAAACTCCAAGTTTTGCACAGTTTCCACCTGAAACCATAACTCACCATACTTTTGTTCAAAGATTGGTCCAGCTTCAGTCCACTAAAGTTAGTTTGGCCATTGGCCTTGATGTGCTGTGAGACTCATGAGCCTCAATTAAACCATCTACAAAGCTGAACTAAATTTGGGTTTGTAACAAAACTCAAAAGCATGCGAGTTTTGCCTACCTTGGGGCTTTGTTACAAAAACTTTGCACAGCCCTAGAAATATAGAGTATTGTTTTGTATTAGACTAGTGCAGGGGTTCTCAAACTGGGGGTTGGGACCCCTCAGGGTTGTGAGGTCATTACATGGGGGGGGTTGCGAGCTGTCAACCTCCACCCTAAACTCTGCTTGCCTTGAGCATTTATAATGGTGTTAAATATATTAAACAGTGTGTTTAATACTTAGGGGGACTCAGAGAGGCTTGCAATGTGAATGGTACTGCCAGTAAAAAAAAGTTTGAGATCCACTGGACTAGAGTATCAATAGTCTCTTGGAAAAAATTTACAAAATATCCATACATCAAGACTGAGCATGAAATTCAGGATGGAAAACCAAAAGATAATATTTGGAATTCATTGGATTCCATCCTAAGGTGAGTTAGGTCTTTGCATCTTTTTAAGTTCCTTTTGTGCCACTCCAGCAGTGTAAAAGATACTTAAATCTGCCTGATGAGGATTACCTTAGTATTGGGGAATCCTGAAGTGGCATAGTGTCGCTAGGCCTCTGTCAGCTTCTCCTGCCCCATCCCTACCAGCCAGGGAGCAAGCTGCAGGATGGGAAAGGCTGGGGCTGAAGTCCAATGTGCTCTGGCAATCTTGGCTGGTCAAGCAGCCTTTGGGGAATATTCTCTTCAGCCCAAGTTAAGCAGTTGAGATAGCCTGCCCCCCTCCCCTGGATCATTGAGAGGAGAAAGATGGAGCAAAACCCAGTGTTCCCCTCCTCGTTCTCCTCATCTCTGCTGAGCTGTGCTCTGGCATAACTGTGATCTACCCCATCGGATTATCTATGGATGGAAGACACTGAAACTATGCTTAAGTTGATGGGAAGTTGAGGCTGCAATTCAGCAAAGCACTTAAGCATGTAATTAACTTTAAGCATGTGCTTAAGTGTAATCAACTTCAATAGGACTTAAGAACATGCTTAAAACTCATTTTGTGCTTAAGTGCTTTGCTGAAAAGGAATGGATTTAGGCAGGCCTGTGGGTCTGTTCCTGCACCTTTGGAGTTTCATAATTGATTTCAATGGCAGCAGGATCAGGCCCGTATGAATGATGTTTGTCGCTCCTACATAATGTATTTTGTGTTTGTGTCTCAGGGAAGTTCAGTATACCAGGAATATTTGTATTGAACTTTCACAGGGTCATTTGGGCTCAGAGCCAATTTCAATTACACCAGAGATCAACTGCTAGTGCATAATTTACCCTCAAAGAAGCCCAAAAGCTAAGATAAGTATCATTCTTTGAAACTGTGTTTTATCTTGCAGTATATAATGCAAGTGACAGTTAAAATTCCATATGCTTAGATTCTATATTGATGAAAGGACAGAGGCAGCCTTGGTAGACTGCATAAATTATTACTTTACATAACGATTTGGTCTACTCTTGTTGAATATATTAGAGTATGAGATGATACAATATAGTACAATCATTTAGCAGATTTCATGGTGAAAAAAGATCACAGGCTATAGATAGGCTATAGTGATTGTTTAGATTAGAGTGGTTGCTTTATATCAGGATCAACACTCATTATATCACCACTTGATTTTTCCCCTAACTAGTTATTAGGATCATGTCTTTCAATTGTAGAAATTAACACACTACAAACATGCATAAAGATCGTTTAAAACATCAACGCAGTGATGGGCTTCCAATATTGATGATTTTTATTCGAGAATTTATAATCCACATCTTCCACAGCATGCATCATTTGCATAAAAACATTTTTACTGACTCCAGAGTGTATACCCCAAATATAAACACATTTACGCTGCCACTTGCTGCATTGTATTTGTATGTAAATATGCTCTCTGCTTTTATATTTTGTAGTTGGTTGACTACAAGTGGAGACTAGTTACCAAACGAATTAATGAAAAATAAATGCATGATTAACCTACAGTTAAAACTAACAATCAAATGTTTACTTATGCCACTGGCTAATATTTCAGTATCCTTGTAGCCCTTTAAATTTCATTTACAATGGTCAATTTCATTATGCAAAGTTTTTTTCACTTTGCAACAAGCGAAGGATTCAGCCCTCTTCTCATTCAAGTTAATAGCATCACCATCCATGGGAGTAGGATCAAGTCCAAAGAACTTCAATTGACTTCCATGGTGCAGGATCAAAGCTGGAAAAATGATGGACAAAAGGAGAGAAACTCCAGAGTGTTTTTTAAGATGGCTCCCATTGTAGTCTGAATTGTAATATTTTTAAAGTTAAATTTACGTTGCAGAGGACAAAACAGAACAAAAACCCCTCCACAAGCCCGCCCACCAACCAAAAATCTTTTATTTTATCTAATGCGGCGAGGAGAAATTATGTAATTTGCAATGTTGCGATAGCCTTGTTGGTCCCAAGATATTAGAGAGACAAGGTGGGTCAGGTAGTATCTTTTATTAGACCAAATTCTGCTGGTAAATGAGACAAGCTTTCAGGCTTATACAGAACTTTCCATCAGGTGTGGGAAACATGTCTGGTCTCTTGCAACATGTGTTAACTCCTTATGCTTAATAATCTGTGCTACCTTGTATTTAGCTGTGATACTTTGTGTACCTTTCCCAGACATGAAGAAGAGCTTTGTGTAGCTCAAAAGCTTGTCTCTTTCACCATAAGAAGTTGATCTAATAAAAGATATTACCTTACTTACCTTGTCTCTCAAATTATTCTGTTTTTACTTTCTGAAAAACAATATATCTTGATTTAAATCTCATTTATATGATCTTTATCCTACTCTAACTCTCATTAGTTTAATTGAAATTACTCCTGATTTACATTAGTATGAGAGGAGAATGAGACACAGGAATTAGTTTGTTCTTCATTTTCCTGTCAAACTCTGACCAACAAATTTCAAGCTCCTAAATTTTGCTGCGTGTGTTAACAATGAAAAGGAAGTTAAAAAGATTCCAAGACAGTTGTTCAGAAAATTTAAAAAAAGCTTCAAGCACAGCTATCAACAGTGTTATGAGAAATGTTGGCAAAAGTAAGAGAAACTACAGATATGGGTTCTATCAGCTGTTTTTCCTGTACTTGTCAACTGATTTGACGTGCCTGGCCAGCACAGAAATTGTCAGACTCTGTCCTCATACTTCTCAATCCCAGATGTGCACTGTGGATTAGTTTTAACATTTCTGACCTCATGTTGTATAGCATTTTGTCCTTTGCACTGAATCCTGTAATATAGAGCAATTTAACCTCTGTAGGTCCGAGTGTTTTGTGCTTGGAGATGTATGGACCATTTCTGTTGCCAATCCATCTAAAACTGCTCTCTCAAACTGTTGTAAAGTTGGATTATTTTGTGTTTTTCATTTGGGTTTCTTAAATTTTATTTTGTAAATGGGTGGAATTTGAGTCTTATCTGCTTTTGCAGCTGATTACTTCCAGTAGTCATAGGAACTCTTGAAAACATATTTGCTAAAAAAAAGTCCCTGTATTTAACAAAGCCTTTTGCAATTTAATGATCATTTTGCAAATCTAGACAGTGCTTTGCACAACAGTCCTGTAGTATGACTCTTCTTCTGCCTTTACTGATTTCTGCTTATAAATATTTTGGGTGTCTTCCACACCCAACATTTCTTTTTCAATCTCGGCATAAGTTCTAGTGTGTGTTTGTACTTTGGAAGGATGTGCCTCGAAGTGACCATCTAGAAAGGAAGGATGGTCTTGTGGCTTGGCCCCTGGACTGAAAACCTGGGTTCAAATACCAGACCTATCACAGACTTCCTGTATCACTTTGGGAAAGTCATTTAATGTTTCTCTGCCTCAGTACTCCATCTGTAAAATGAGGAAGCTGATACTTCTTTACTTCCATCCTTTGTCCTATTGTTTCTTTTGATTTCAAGCTCTTTGAGCGATCAACTGTTTCTTACTATGTGTGTACAGTTCTGTCCTGGTCTTGGTTGCGGTGTCTAAGTGTTTCCATATTACAGAGAATAACTAATAATAATCTTCCAGGACTGACCCAAGCTCAGGGCAATTTGCATAGACAGAGTTCTGAAGCAAAACAGATGGTTCTTTGACAATCATTGCAGTACCATTCTATACTGTCTTGAAACAGCAACCTGAGTGGAGCACTTAGGTGTGAAAATGTATGAATTAATTTACTTAGCTATGTTAACATACCCATGAAAATCTATAAGTCCTCCTGGGTTTGGAGTCTTTCTATTTATATAGTTACCTCCACCTTTTCTGAGTCTCACTGAACCACTTTGTCACTGGGTGCCTGTCCTGCAAAACTGCCACTTTCAGCCCAATCCTGCATTTGTTTCTATTCAATTTCAGGTTTTTTTTCCCCCACACTGCAGTATTTTCCGGTTTCTGATTGTGGTGTTGATTAGGCTTGCCACAAGTCAACCAATCAAGTTATTTCCCCCACCCATTCAGATGCTCAAAGAGGCAACCACCATCTCCACTTCTCTGCCAGATCCCTTTTAGACCAAGGAAATCCATTTGCTCCTTTTCTCGCACACAAAAAGATTTAGTTTACTTATGATACCACGTAGTAAAGCCAAGACTTTTTAGCAAGAGACGGTGAGCTTTATTTCCAGACCCCAGGAACCTGACATGGGTCAGTATTACAAAAAGGATAATACTTCTGTCCCATGGCAGGGTCCATATCCACTAAGGCTCAAATACTCAGACATTTAGGTTTCAGAGTAGCAGCCGTGTTAGTATGTATTCGCAAAAAGAAAAGTAGTACTTGTGGCACCTTAGATTAACAAATTTATTTGAGCATAAGCTTTCGTGAGCTACAGCTCACTTCATCGGATGCATTTGGTGGAAAATACAGAGAGGAGATTGATATATATATATACACACACAGAGAACATGAAACAATGGGTTTATCATACACACTGTAAGGAGAGTGATCACTTAAGATAAGCCATCACCAACAGCAGGGGGGGGGAAAGGAGGGAAACCTTTCATGGTGACAAGCAAGGTAGGCTATTTCCAGCAGTTAACAAGAATATCTGAGGAACAGTGGGGGGTGGGAGGGGGGGAGAAATACCATGGGGAAATAGTTTTACTTTGTGTAATGACTCATCCATTCCCATTCTCTATTCAAGCCTAAGTTAATAGTATCCAGTTTGCAAATTAATTCCAATTCAGCAGTCTCTCGTTGGAGTCGGTTTTTGAAGCTTTTTTGTTGAAGGATAGCCACCCTCAGGTCTGTAATCGAGTGACCGGAGAGATTGAAGTGTTCTCCAACTGGTTTTTGAATATTATAATTCTTGACGTCTGATTTGTGTCCATTCATTCTTTTACGTAGAGACTGTCCAGTTTGGCCAATGTACATGGCAGAGGGGCATTGCTGGCACATGATGGCATATATCACATTGGTAGATGCGCAGGTGAACGAGCCTCTGATGGTGTGGCTGATGTGATTAGGCCCTATGATGTCCCCTGAATAGATAGGTGGACAGAGTTGGCAACGGGCTTTGTTGCAAGGATAGGTTCCTGGGTTAGTGGTTCTGTTGTGTGGTGTGTGATTGCTGGTGAGTATTTGCTTCAGATTGGGGGGGGGGCTGTCTGTAAGCAAGGACTGGCCTGTCTCCCAAGATCTGTGAAAGTGATGGGTCGTCCTTCAGGATAGGTTGTAGATCCTTGATGCGTTGGAGAGGTTTTAGTTGGGGGCTGAAGGTGATGGATAGTGGCGTTCTGTTATTTTCTTTGTTGGGCCTGTCCTGTAGTAGGTGACTTCTGGGTACTCTTCTCGCTCTGTCAATCTGCCAAACAAAGAAAATAATGCATCCGATGAAGTGAGCTGTAGCTCACAAAAGCTTATGCTCTAATAAATTTGTTAGTCTCTAAGGTGCCACGAGTACTCCTTTTCTTTTTGCGAATACAGACTAACACGGCTGCTACTCTGAAACTTCTCCTTACAGTGTGTATGATAAACCCATTGTTTCATGTTCTCTGTGTGTGTGTATAAATCTCCCCTCTGTGTTTTCCACCAAATGCATCCAATGAAGTGAGCTGTAGCTCACGAAAGCTTATGCTCATATAAATTTGTTAGTCTCTAAGGTGCCACAAATACTCCCTTTCTTTTTTCAGACATTTAGGCATCTAATTCCCATGGGAGTTAGGTGGCTAAATGCATTTGAGAATTTGGGCCTAACTCTAGAGGCTACTCTTAAACTCTTGAGGTTGGTGAACTTTACTAAGATATTGAAGTACCTCTGTTGCACCTTTAACTGATTAACCTATAGAGCAGGAATTTACTTAAGTTAGGTATTGAAAGTAAGTAACTGAATGTTATTTATGGATCTCTAGTTCTTAAACAGCTGATATATTTATTTGCATTCCTTGCAAGTAGCATAGGCTTCCAGATCAACTATAAAATGGATCTGTTTTAAAGCACAGGATATTCATTTAATGTTCCACACCATTCTGAATCTTACTGAAGTCATGACCTCAGGGTCTTGTTCTGAAAATTCTGAGGGTTTTTTTTATTTCCAGTGCCTTTGCCAAGACATGAGAGTCACAAAGTGAGAGCATAAGAGATGGAATGAGGATGGAAAGGAATGAGATTCAAATCAATGCATCCATCTACGTGGCTGTTTCTTCTCTCCCCCCTCCCCCGCCCCGCTTCTGCTAAATTAATAGATGCCACTGAATTTTTCAGCTCTCCTTAGTGTTTTGAGCTTGCCTACCAGAAGGGTTTTCCTATGCTTTCACAACTCTTAAAAAAACAAAAGATGCTCGGTTACTATTTGTTATATCATCTGCCTGTATCTTTGAAATTTCTGCTTTGCATTAAAGACAAAGCATTCCTCTCAATTAATGCACTTTGAGTGTTTTCCTGCCACAAGAACATCATTAACTCTTTGCTGGCCTAACTAATTTCTGCATTTTAAAAAGTAGCCTGATAATGACACAAGTGGAGTACTCAATCTGCAGGGTAGCCATTAACTGCACTCTTATTGTGCAGTCTCAATTCAGACCACAATTACTGTCAGAGAATAGCACTGGAAGCTGCTACTTGTACGCAAACAAGAAAAATATTCATTAAAGACTACTTTCAATAAAATACAATCTATATTTTTAATGAATATTTGAGAAAGAAAATACAATATTGGGTTCAGAAACCTGCAATATGGTTATTATTCTTTTAATAACAGACTCTCTCATGTACATTTACTGACAGATGTAATAGAAGGCAGCAGAAATGAGATGGCTGGTGTAGGAGCTTTGACTCAGAAGAAATGAAAAGCAGAGCTCATAGTAAACTAAGTCAATGTTAAATAAGGTTTTCCTAGAACCACCTTCACCCGATACAGCTTTTTTTATGGGTTTTATTGATCTCCCTAGGCTAGTATACTCTACTTAAACCTTTCATGCCCAGTTAAATATAGGAACATGAGAAATTATAGAGACTGAAGACGACCAGGTGACCCCTCTTGGTCTATTCCCTTTTGGGTTTCTTCCACAATATTTCCTTAATTCAAATACATCCCTACCTTCTCTTTAGAGCATATGTAGAATTTTTTATTATGAGTAATCACACAAGAAGCTTTCATTTCCCATTTCAAGAAAGTAAAAAAATGGTATATCCATTTAAAAAATCTATATTTTCTGTGAACCATGGACATGGCCTTAAGGCTGAAAGGTCAAAGTTAAAAATGGTATAGTGTATATCATTTTCTATAAAGATGTGTAGCTGGTATATTTTTTTCAATACAACATAAGCTTCCATTTCTGGCCCTGCTTGTAATATTTGGTAGACATTCCATTTTCAGACTTATCCTTTTGGTTATTTGCTGTACAGTAACAGGCAGGAAAAGACTGTAGGGAGGCTGTATAGGAACACCTGTTCACTGATTACTGATTGATAATGCAGAGAACTCAGCTGTTGAGCAAGACGGGTGTGGTGTTGGCACTAGAATTGAATTGCTAAGGGGTAAAGCGGAGAGAATCTGCTAGTGAGACAATATTAATGTTTAAACATCAGGAAAACTGAAGTTGTTGTCTAGTAATGTATTTCTTTGAATAGTGGAATGTTTCATGGTAATAAGTAGTGAGTCTGTGCTAAGTGTATAGAAATAATGATGGTTTAACTGGGGGAAAAAATTGTAGTATTCTCCCCTCATCACCCATCTGCTCTCACCCTTTCTTTCTTCTACCAACACTCACCCTACCCAATTTGAGACTAGAATAATAACAATTGGAACAGCTATTATCATGTGACTTCATTTGTCATGAATACTGCAGCCCCTTTAGTGTTAATATGGTATAATTCCCTTCATTTAATACAGAATTAATACTTGGCAACCGAACTAATAGGAAATGTATAGTCCCAAAATAAGTGGTTTCTCCTTTAAGTGTTCGTTATTGCATTGTACATAGCATCTAACATGTTTTTTAATTTTATTTTTTAAAGGATGGTGTGTGCCCGGATGATTCACTAATTGAATGTTTGTAAAAGTAGCTATGTTTGAAGTATCTGTGAACGTTTTGTGAATGCAAGTGTTTCATTATTGCCAATCGCTGGCAGAGAGAAAAATCTTTCCAACTAAACATACCCTGCTTGCATGTGCCACTCATATATGGAGTGAAATGTGTTAACCTTTAAACAATTTAGAAGTTGGTGCAGTTAATAGGCAGGACAGATAGTTAGAAAGTCCTGATTAACTACAAAATACGTAGACATGTGAAAACTTGTAAATAGTGAAGGAAAGAGACAGCGGCTATTATTTACCATAGTAGAGCACAGGTACAGGTTTGTGATTGTTGGAATTCTGAACAGCAACATTGCCCTCTTTTGGCAAAACAGTGTACAATATATTTACCTCACTCTAGCAGGTAAAAGGCTTTTTTCTCTGAGCATAGAAATTGTTATATAACAAGATAAAAATATTAAAAGAGGGATCAGCATAAAGAAGCCACTTTGTGTATAGTCTTTACCAGTAAGGGACGTTGACTGGAAGAACTCCTGTCTGTGCTATTGTGAGGGTAGTGGAAAAGATGAAATATTGCACCAAGGAGTCAAATCATTGTGCAAGCCAGTTTTATTGCAGCTCAATTTCTTAACTCTTTACCCCTCTATATTTAGCTGTGTTTGTAAGTTTACTGTTCCAGAGCTTATTGAGGTTTTTCTGAGCATGAAGAAGAAAACACAGGAATGTGCATGATTGGAGCCTGATTAGCTGTGACTCTAGTTTTGCATATTATCATACTAGAATGCAGAGATACATTAAAGTCTGAGACCCTTCCAGAGTCTCAAGTTTTAGGAGTAGATAAGAACCTGAGGGGAAGCTGGTACATATCTATGTAAAAAGAGGAAGTGACTATAAAAAGATTTGCATTGCTTTATTTTTTTTTTACTTTCATCCAAACTGCTAGTGTACACAATTCTCCCTGCTAGAGAAGTAGAATTCTCATTTTCTAGGTTAACTTTTTCCTTTGCTCGTTGCTGCAGGATGATTGTCAATGAATGTCCGTGCAGAATTAGGATGTCCCCAGTACTTTCAGAGGCAGTGAAGTGGTTTATAAGCCCTTGTTGTAGGCATTTAGTCACAGCCCTGTGCTGTCTGTGATGCCTCCCACCAAACCTTCCTCCTGTGTGGCAAGCCAGCTGGCCTCCCTGCCATCTTTTGTTCTGAGTGGAAACAGCTCAGTAGCAGTCCCTACATTCCCCTGAAGGACAACATTTCTAAGCAGTCCTTATGAAAGCCTCACAAGGTAGGGAAGAGTCTTTACTCCTGCTTCACAGATGACCATATTAGCCCTAGCCACAACCTAGCCTCCTCTTATGATATGTACGTACATTTGCTTTCCCTGTAACAATTTGTGGTAGGAAGCAGAGCTGTGCAGAATATCACCACCAGGCTTGAAACAAGAGAGGGGTTCAAGTCTCAGATTTCTGGCTGGAATGCAGATTCCCAAGTTTGGAGTGTTCAGTTCTAGGGTTTGGGTTCAGACAGAACCAGACTAACATTTGGATCCAGATTCATATTCCCCAAAGCTAAGGGGCTCTCATATTCAGGTATGTGGGTCCAACTCTTCTAGAAATCATATGATCTAGGCTGGGGTTTTATTACAAATTTAAATAGACCACACATGACAAATGGTCTGAGCAAACCAAAGCCAATTTGTCATGGCACTGAAATTAGGTGAAACAGCTGTTGTAACTGAAATTTTTGGTTTGTATAGGACTAAACTCAAAGGAATTACAAACTTGCATCCAATTTAAAGAAAAATGTAGCTGTGAACCCACTGCAATTTGCACAGCTTTCTGAGTTAAGTTTCCTATCCCCACATCCTTCATTGTGCACTTTAAGGTTATATAGCTAGGTGAAAAGTAGTTAGAAAGGAACCATTCTTCAGCCTTCTGCTTTTTTCACTTTTATTCTCAAATGAAACTAGTGTGGAAGGAAGTCATATACTTGCTGGCATGTAAATCATGGTTTAAATACATTAGAATAGCAATATAATCCAAGTATTTCATGTTAAAAAAATGAAATACCAGCCATCATTACCTTGTCCTCAGTCTTTCTTTTTAAAACCATGGAAGTGGGTTTAGAATAATGTCTCCTTTTCTTTTTACTTTTTCATTGTCCAACTTGCTTTGGAGGCAGGATAGCCCCACCCTAACGATTTCAGACTCTGAAGCCACTGAAAATTTTCATCAGCTGCCATACATCAGCTACAACATTATCTCTCCCTCCACGAACAGTTCTGAAAAGCTGTCTCTCTCCCCCTGATGCTGACATTAGACACTGGGCTGAGCTTTCAGTGAGCTGCTGAGGAAGAGCTGGCGAACCCACACCATTTTCTACTCTACTGACACAGGCGATGGAAAGGAAGTTGTTGTTTTTTTCTCTTGTCTTTTCATACGAGACTCTCAGCCACACAGTTTTATAAGAAGCAGGACAAATGAATGTAAGCTATACAGTGTGTATATATTGGGGCAGAGAACCTAAATATACAAAATGCTACTTCTCGATTTCAGGTTTAAAGTTGATGGGGCAGGGATCATGTTTACCTCTGTATCTTCTATACAGCCGAGCACAACAGGGACCTGATCCGGTATGAGGGGCTCTGTGCTCTACCATAATCAGAATATTAAATAATACTAGTTTTAGAAAATTATGCTGCGCATTTGCTATTAGAGTTAAACTGCAGCGGGATCAAATAATTGCTCATCTCTGCATCTTCCTGCTTGTCTACCCCCTTCTTTCATTGCCACCTATAAATCTGTGTCAGCCACTGTTTGGACTCTGGTTTCAAGCGAAGAAATCTAATCACTCAGTGGGCACATCTGACTTTTTAGCAGGCTTCACAGGCAATTGTGCTGTCTGTCACTGACACAAACTTAGCCATTGTATGACTTTCCAGGCAGCTTTGTTCCCTTAAACATAATTTTCATTTGATTCCCCTTTGATCCTAAGGAATTTGCTTACTATTACCTGACTGAGAATACGTCCTTGTGCAAATTCCTCATTCCGCATGACAGCAATATGCAAACCCTTATTATGCTAAAGAATAGCTGGTTCCCTATAGCCATATACATCTTATGTGCAAATGTGCTTACTGACCTTCAGGCCATTCACATAATGGTACACAAATTATTTGGGCAGCAGCTGCCTTTGGAATCAGAAGTAAAAATCTGTAAATGGAAGTCCTGCTTTGCAGAGAAGAATGGGCTTCCCTGTCTCCCACAATGAGCTTCTTTTTCTATAGAAAGAAAAGGAGGACTTGTGGCACTTTAGAGACTAACAAATTTATTTGAGCATAAGCTTTCGTGAGCTACAGCTCACTTCATCAGATGCATTCAGTGGAAAATACAGTGGGGAGATGTATATACACAGAGAACATGAAACAATAGATACCGTACACACTGTAACGAGAGTGATCAGGTAAGGTGAGCTATTACCAGCAGGAGAATGCGGGGAGGGAGGGACCTTTTGTAGTGATGATCAAAGTGGGCCATTTCCAGCAGTTGACAAGAACGTCTGAGGAACAGTTGGGGGGGGGGGAGGATAAACATGGGGAAATAGTTTTACTTTGTATAATGACCCATCCACTCCCAGTCTTTATTCAAGATTAAGTTAATGGTGTCCAGTTTGCAAATTAATTCCAATTCAGCAGTCTCTCATTGGAGTCTGTTTCTGAAGTTTTTTTGTTGAAGAATTGCTACTTTTAGGTCTGTAATCAAGTGACCAGAGAGATTGAAGTGTTCTCCGACTGGTTTTTGAACGTTATAATTCTTGGCATCTGATTTGTGTCCATTTATTCTTTTACATAGAGAAGGTCCAGTTTGGCCAATGTACATGGCAGAGGGGCATTGCTGGCACATGATGGCATATATCGCATTGGTAGATGTGCAAGTGAATGAGCCTTTGATAGTGTGACTGATGTGATTGGGCCCTATGATGGTGTCCCCTAAATAGATGTGGACACAGTTGGCAACAGGCCTACCTATGCCTACCTACATGACTTCAGCTTTCATCCAGACCACACCACACGATCCATTGTCTACAGCCAAGCTCTATGATACAACCACATTTGCTCCAACCCCTCAGACAGAGACAAACACCTACAAGATCTCTATCAAGCGTTCTTACAACTACAATACTCACCTGCTGAAGTGAAGAAACAGATTGACCGAGCCAGAAGAGAACCCAGAAGTTACCTTCTACAGGACAGGCCCAACAAAGAAAATAACAGAACGCCACTAGCCAACACCTTCAGCCCCCAATTAAAACCTCTCCAATGCATCATCAATGATCTACAACCTATCCTGAAGGACGACCCATCACTCTCACGGATCTTGGGAGGCTGGCCAGTCCTTGCTTCCAGACAGCCCCCCAACCTGAAGCAAATACTCACCAGCAACCACACACCACATAACAGAACCGCTAACCCAGGAACCTATCCTTGCAACAAAGCCCGTTGCCAACTCTGTCCACATACCTATTCAGGGGACACCATCATAGGGCCTAATCACATCAGCCACACTATCAGAGGCTCGTTCACCTGCGCATCTACCAATGTGATATATGCCATCATGTGCCAGCAATGCCCCTCTGCCATGTACATTGGCCAAACTGGACAGTCTCTACGTAAAAGAATGAATGGACACAAATCAGACGTCAAGAATTATAACATTCAAAAACCAGTTGGAGAACACTTCAATCTCTCCAGTCACTCGATTACAGACCTGAGGGTGACTATTCTTCAACAAAAAAACTTCAAAAACAGACTCCAACGAGAGACTGCTGAATTGGAATTAATTTGCAAACTGGACACCATTAACTTAGGCTTGAATAAAGACTGGGAGTGGATAGGTCATTACACAAAGTAAAACTATTTCCCTATGTTTATTCCCTCCCCCCACCCCCAACTGTTCCTCAGATGTTCTTGTCAACTGCTGGAAATAGCCCACTTTGATTATCACTACAAAAGGTTTTTCTCCCCCCTGCTCTCCTGCTGGTAATAGCTCACCTTATCTGATCACTCTCCTTACAATGTATATGTTTCAGAGTAGCAGCCGTGTTAGTCTGTATTCGCAAAAAGAAAAGGAGTACTTGTGGCACCTTAGAGACTAACAAATTTATTAGAGCATAAGCTTTTGTGAGCTACAGCCCAAATGCATCCGATGAAGTGAGCTGTAGCTCACGAAAGCTTATGCTCTAATAAATTTGTTAGTCTCTAAGGTGCCACGAGTCTTCCTTTTCTTTTTGCAGATGGAGACTAACACGGCTGCTACTCTGAAACTTGTTTTATAGAGAGACTCACTGAGAGTGCTGAATTCAGCAAACTAATATAAACTGTAGGGACTTTTACTGAGGAGGTTCTTATACTATGGTTTGATGTAGTAATTGTCATACTGTTGCCTAGTGTTGGTGTTATGGAGGTTTTTATTCATAACAAAATAATGCCATAGAATTGCTGTACTCAGTTTTTGCTGTTCTCTAAATAAAAAAAATGAACTTATGAGCTCCTGGCACTACAGTGCTGCCATATACAGCGTAGTTTCCAAAAGAACATTCAGAGCACTCCCTTACTCTCCAGCTGAAAAAGGTTTGATGGAGATCAGTAAACCAGTTCAGCTGAAATAAGAACCAATGTACACTTTCTTCCAAAACTTGAATAAAGGGTGTGACCATTTTTTTAACAATTATTTTTCGTTTCCCAATGACTCTACAAGATTGCTTTGCTGGATCTGGGTCCAACCAGAAAAAAAATTCCAGTCTTCTCTCGAGGTATTTCTAGACTAATTTTGCAGACTTGCCTTGTTGGGTTTAGGTAAGTATCCAGACTTGTTGGTGTTTAGCTGAACTAACCTCTGTACCTATTGAGGTGAACACATCCAGGCTACCCTAGTGTTAGAAGGTAGGTTAGAAGTGTCTGGGAGGCAAAAAAGCAGGAAGAGTCCAGCCCCCACAGGAAGAAGCATTTTGGAAGGGTCTCCAGTAACATCTTGAACCATTTAGGGAGGAGGTGGGTCATCAGCTCTTCTTGTCTGGAAGGATAGGCAAAATGGCCCACGATAAGGGGGTTATAACCAGAAACAAAAGGACATCATTGGGATTCCAACAGGAAGTGAAACCAGTTCCTTTTGGACCTGCGGTGTGGGTTTTTCCTGGCTGTGACAACATTAGGTCTGAATACTGCTCCTGCATGGCAGTGCAAGTAGCTGTTGAACCCTGGGGTATTGTGGAGAAGAATTTGTGGGTGGGAAAGCTTAAAGCTTTTCTTTACCTAAGACAGCCCAGCAACACTGGTTAGAACAACCCCTGTATTAGGTGACATTAAAGACCTCATCCTTAATTAGACCTGTAGCAGTGAACCCCTGAACCTGTGTGGGACTCCCGTGGCTTAGAGATGGCTTTGTATGGGCAGAGCCTTAAAGTCTTAAGTAGTACTTAGGTCTTGTGCTGGCTTTCTGATCAGGCAACAGAAGTTAATTAATGAAGCTTCACAACATTCCTGTAAAATAGAGAAGTGTGAACATGCGCACATTTTGTAGGTGGAGTGTGACCAAAGGACCTCGGGATGCCAGCTGGCAGAGGGCACGAGAGCACACGCGTTCAGGGATCTCATGGATTCACCCAAAGAGTGACAAGTAAGGGCTCTAATAAAAGCCTGTATCATGCTGGTCAGCATGATCATTGTGCGGCGTTATGTTTCTATGCTGGAAATTAGATTCTCAGGGCCTTGTAATTAAAGGCAGGTCATCAAAGATAGCATCTCTTGAGACAAACTTCTCCAGACAGAAGGGACAACTGTGTACTATGTGTCCTACAATAGTAGTCTATTAACATACTGAGTCAAATGCTAATGAAGAGCTGATGGAGACTTCAATATTTACCTCTTCCTATTAATTTTCTTCTGAAGTAGGGAGAAACACCCCATTTTTCAGGTGAAGATCAAAAGGTTTGGTGTATCTGGTACCGATGAACCCCCAGGTATCCTTCAATCTGTGAGGACTAGCTGCCAGTGGGCTTGATTTTATGAAAGGGGGAATCTGTCAACCTGGCTGAAAACAGTAGAAAAGGACTTAGGATAAGCTACCTTGTATGAGACAGGACTACCATGTGAGTTAAGATTAAGCTCTGGAAATCATATTATGACTTTGTTTTATATGTAACCATTTGTTTCCAATATTCTTACTTTCTATCACTTGTATCCCTGTTCTTTGATGATAAACTTATTCTGGCTTTCACTATCTGTATCTAAGGGCTGTGTGTTAAGTAGCATGGTGATCCTGAGTTGAATCTTGCTTGCTGGTGTGTTCTGTTCCTTTGGAAGTACCAAATCTGAGAGTTCTGTGAGTGTTCAATGGAACAGGGGCTGGGCATTCCAGGGGGGTGCTCTGAGGACGTGGGGGTGGTGTGTGCCTATTGCTAACTTATACAGAGACAGTGAGTATTGTCAAGGAAGGATTGTCAAGTCTCTGGAAGGCAGAGCTTGTGTTGCCAGAGACTGGTGGAGTCAGGGAGCTGAGCCTCAGCAGGTACAGACAAGATTTCCTTACACTAAGGGCATGTGACAGTGAAGTGCCTCTCAACCCTGAGTACCCCCGGGAAGTCTCACATAGAGAAACTAAGCCACTGGCGCACATGTAAATGACCTGCCCAAAGCCATGTACCAAACCTGTGGCAGATCTGGAACCAGACCTCCTCATTCCTTTAGCTACAAAGCTGTGCTTCACCTCAGAAATTCCAATTCAAATTCCAGCACTTGGGTGACCTTTTATGTTTTCTGTACCTACTGACTTTAGGCCCAGAATCAATGAATGGGAGGTTGCAGTGTGTGGTAGAGGGAGAAGCAGCAAATGCTTCTGCAGGGGGGAGCAGGGGTGAATGAAGTCGAGGTGCAGCAGGAAAGCAAGGGGAACGGAGTGCAGGAAAGAGACTGATATGATTAGACAAGAGCAAGTTCAACAAAAAAGAGGGAATGTTAGAGAGAATGAGGGAAAGGGCAAGAAAGAGAAGACATTCAGAGACTGAGGATGGGGAAGATGAATGAAAGAAGAGTACTAAACTAGGGGGAAAGAAAGGAGAAGTTAGAATCAGAAGTGTACACTGAAACCCATAGAGGGGGGAAAAAACACACCCCCTTACCCAGGAGAAGGAAGAAAAGCTGGAAGGGAAGAACAGAAGAGAGGAAGGCAAAGAACAACAAAGTGAGGCAATTGCAATGGGCTATCCTCCACAAAGTATAACACTGTGTCTGTAGCTTGTGCACTGTCAGCCCTGTAATTAAACAAAACACAAAAGGTGAATGAAAACTGGGAGTTGCACCTGCTGGAAATGCTGGCTGCAGTCACATTGGATAAAGCTAAGTCTGAGAGAACCTATAAATTGCCTACAACTGGTGCACATTCATATTGCTAACAAGCCCAGCCATCAGTGGGAAGGGTGGACCCACTCTTAGGAGACCAATTTATTAATCCACAGCTAGAGGAGAGGCTTCTGGGCATACATATTCTGGTTTAGAAACTGATCTGTGCATAGGCAGAAGGATGGATGTTCCCCTCTCCCACACCAAAAGGGCATGTACAGATGTTGAACATTTGTGGAATAGCAGTGAGTAAGGGTAGTTGATTGGGTAAGTCCCTCGTGCGGAATAGATGGGTGAGTCCCTTATGCACTGCATGATGTTGGAATGGTCTATTCATGGTGACAATGAACTTGTAAATATAACTTCCCTCCTATATAGCCACCTCGTATGAGTTAAGGAACGGCATCTACAGCCATCTGCTGGGGAAACAGCAGCTTTGGGAGAGATACATCAGCTATTGAAAAGAAAACCCCACCACTCTTGCTACCCAGCTCACTCAGGCACAGTACAGTGTTGTCAGTGGAAGCGATAGGAAAGATGCAAATGTCATTGGAGGGGATGGAGGAGTTCCTCAGAGAGGTGGCTTCTAGGTCAAAATGCATGGATCTGTATGTCTGTTGTAAATGCATTATTCTCCCAGTTTGTGTAAACGCTGACAGTTATTTGTGGGAGATAGGCAGGCAACATTATACCAACAAACCCACTTCCCAAACAGGTCATGGAAGGCCTAGGAGGTTGTGACTGTGCCATGATATTGGCATTGGCTTAGCACCAGTTTCTCTGCACAGAGCTGAAACCTCCTCAACAAATAAATACAAGATGATTCTGAAGGGAATGGTCAGAGGCATGAGGATAAAGATTGCCTGTACAGTGGTTAAACTAACTTCACTGGTAGCACACAACTCTGAACAAGCTGTAGGGGATGCCTATGTGCCTGAAACATACAGATCCATAATTAACTGCTCAGATGCTTCACTATAATCGGACACAGCCAGCAGACACTTTGGAGATGTTGAAAACAGACTGTGCAGTCATTAAAAAACGTGACACTCATCATATTTTTCTATAGTCTGGCCATGATGTGTGAAGAAGGTAACAAATATATGCAACAACTCCACTCGTAGCATGTGTACAATAATCATTTGGTTGCATGCCAAATTACTGGTATGTACATATTGCTCAGACACTGCTTAACAAAGAAGAGTGAGCAATAGCTACAAATCAGGGCCATAGCTATGTCATAATGAAAGATCCCCACCCATTTTATTTATTCTCCCAGATTCGCTATGGGTGCACAGAGCTATGCCAGCTAGGGATGAGCATGCTGTTCTGAAAAAAAAAAAACCCTTGTTGTCCTTCACCTTATCTCTAGAAGTGAAAGGATCACAGGGTGGATCTAGCTCTGTATTGCTCAAGCACTAAGTCTGCTGTTTATATTATGACAGTGGGAGAAAACCCTCCACACTGATCCTAGATAGCCAGTCAGCCCGCCACCATGCAGTTTTCCTTTCATCTTCCATGTTGGATACGTAGTTGGCATTCATCTTGGAAATGGTTCCTGTGTGTACCTGCCAGGGACATCTCAAAATGACTACCAAATACAGGAACAAGTAAGCAGGTTAAACACACACACATTTTTAAGCCAATCAGACCTATATTCTCTGCAGCCACCCCACCCAAACATTGCGTGGGGGCACCCTAAGAAGGTTAGTATTCACTGTTTCCCAGCTCCAGGCCAGGAAGTGGCCCTTTAACACTCAATGTAGCATACACTTAATTGTGGACTTTGAGTAAAATTTTCCAGAGAGCCTAAGTCCCAGATTTTTTAAGGCATTTAGCTGCTGTTCCATTCAGCGTTGCAAGACCCAAGAGATTTAGATAGTCCCATTTTTCAAAAGTGACTAGGTACTTAGGGCTAAATCTCCAAAGGGACTTTGGCCCAAATCCCAAAATGTATTTTGGCACTTCACTCCCGTTGCTTTCAATGGGAGTGAAGTGCCTAAATATTTTTGAACATCTAGGCTTAGGCATGGCAGTTAGGCACTGAGGTGCTCTTGAAAATCCCTCTCGGGGCTCATCTGCATCTTTACACACCTAAACACCTTTAAAAACCTGGCTCTTCAGCCTTGCAATGCTGAGCAGAACACCACCTTATATGCCTTTAAAATCTGAGCCTAAGTCCCATTTTCATGTAGTTTAGGCACTTTTGAAAATGTTACCTTTTTATCTATCAGGTTCAGTTAGATAAGCAAAGCTCTAATAAATCTACATCTTTCACAAATCAGTGTCTCCCTCTGCATGGCTGAGTTCCTAAGTAAACTCAGTGTTTGGCCCATTTCACTGTAGGAGATTAGCTCTTTGGGACAGGAGTTGTCCTGATATCCATGTGCTGTACATGTTACCAGGATCTCACAAATAATTCAGAATAATACTAATAAGAAAATGTACCAGAGCTGAAAGCATAGATACACAGCTAGTAAAGTAAGAAGAAGAGATACTGAAATGAAGGCAAATGTTATCCCTCATAAACAGATTAAATATTTATTTAAGGATGGCTTGTTGAGATGAGATTTTGGGCAGTCATTGAGACCTCTGGTAGAGCATGATGGAGTAAAAAAGGATGGATGTAGAAAATATTGAACGCTTGTGGTGGGACAATTTCCAGGTATCTAGATGCTTGGGATATTCTTGACCCTCATCAATCCTGTCACTAACCTGGTACAAAGTCTGCCTTAGTTGATCTTCTCCTAGGGATGGATGAAGATCAAGTATCCATGCTGATACTATTGAATGTATCAGCTGTCCTTGACACAGTTGACAAACCTCTGGACTGAAGCAGGAATAAGTCAGACTGCTCTGAAATGGATTTTTTTCCCTTCCGTAAAGAGATCTCAAGAGGTGTATTGGGCAATGCTTATCTTCCTCAAGGGCATTCTACAGGGTTACATCTTCCTCCCTCTTGTTCTATGTGTATATGAGGGCCATATGTAGGATGACCAGATGTCCCAATTTTATAGGGACAGTCCCGATTTTTGGGTCTTTTTTTATATAGGGTCCTATAAACCCCCCAACCCCCTTTCCCGATTTTTTCACACTTGCTATCTGGTCACCCTAGCCATAGGGAGGCTTTAGTGAGAGTATGGATTGCAGCATGACACCCAGCTTTATCTTTGTATCTCTTCTGATTCAGGTAGTGCACTCAGGTGCCTTTGCCAGTGTCTGGTTGAGATTAGGGAATGGCTGAGAGCAAACTGGGTGAGCTTCAATCCAGATAAAACAGGAGTGATGCTAGTAGATTTGGAAAAGCTATAGAAAGATATGACAAATTACATCTGGGAAGGTGTCATTACTTGCTAGAAGCACTCAGAGTATAGGAGTCATGTTAGATTCCCATTTCAATGTGGATGATCAGTTTTCAAGGGCAGCCAAGATGTCTGTGTGTGTGTTTTTGTTTTTTTGTTTTTTTTTTTCCTTTCCCCAGCTGTGTCTGACTAGAAGGTGGCAGCTCTTTTGTTCTGATACAAGACTTCACAACTGAGATTAATGCCTTTGTCCCCTCAGGGTTAGATTACTGCACTGAGCACCCCCTGGGCTACACCTTAAATCCACTCTGAAGCTGAAACTGCTGAAGAATTTGGCAGCCAACTTGCTTAGCAGGTATCTCACTAGAAATGCATTACACTCATCCTACATTACTGGCACTGGTTCCCTATGGATCTCCAGGTTGAATTTATGGTGCTCTAAAGCTCTAAATGGTCCTGGATATGCCTGCATGGGAGACCTTCTCTCTTCTCATGTGACACTGCTGCAGCTGAGATCAGTTGGAGCACTTGAGCTAGACCTCCATGAGTATAAAGGAGAGGGAACTTTTAACAGGCTGCTCTCCAGGACAGTCTCCAAAATAGCCCAGATTTGTTGATCTTCAGGTCACATTTCAAGTCTGACTTTTTTAATGGGGGCTTTTTAAAGACATCTCTTCAGATGTATTGTTTTTAAGGCTGAACCAGCTATTTCTATTTCATAGAATCATAGAATATCAGGGGTGGAAGGGACTTCAGGAGGTCACCTAGTCCAACCCCCTGCTCAAAGCAGGACCAATCCCCAATTTTTGCCCCAGATCCCTAAATGGCCCCCTCAAGGATAGCATCATAGAAATGTAGGGCTAGAAGGGACCTCGAAGTCATCTAGTCTATCCCCTGGGTGCTGAGCCTGGATCAAGTAAACCTAGACCATCCTTGAGAGGGGGTTTTTCTAACCTGTTCTTAAATACCTTCAGTGATGGGATTTCACAGCCTCCCTTGAAGCCTATTCCACTGCTGAATTATCCTTAAAGTTAGATAGTTGAATCTCCCTTGCTGCACATTAAGTTCATTACTTCTTGTCCAACGTTCAGTTGTCATGGAGAACAATTGGTCATGGTTACATTTTTGTAATTTACATATTTGAAGACTGTTAAAGTGTCTCCCCTCCCCCCGTTATTCTTCATTTCTCAAGACTAAACATATCCAGTTTTTTTAACCTTTCCTCGTAATGAAGGCTCTGTTTGGTTATTTGTGGTTTTAAATAATGGCTAAAACCACCTAGGCACCTATTTATTAGCTGTATAAATCTAAATAAATAAAATACTAGCCCAATACCTCTTACACAAGATAGTACTTTCTCTCCTTCTTTATCCTGGTTAAGGGGAAATTGAAATGAATAATGGAAAATTCTTATGATTACGTGGCTTCCTGTATTTTCTACCACAAAAATGAAAGGCAAGGAAAACTATGAAGGACATCAGTAACAATCTCAATGCATTACTTTTTCATAACTAAATATACAGAGCGGCCTACCAGAGAAGTTCCTAAGACTAAGGTACAATTGATCACAAAGAAGTAAAATACTAACATGAGAAGGATAGGTTTTGAGGGATAAAATAGCCTTACATAATTCCCTAAATTTTTTTCCAACAGCAAAATCTATTCAGACAAGATTTTGCAAATAAAAATCTTAATATTTATGTAAAAATGAAATAAAATATCAGTGTCAATGTTAAATAGTAACATGACTATTTAACGTAACGGTACTGCACATGCCTATGAACCATAAGGAATCCCTCCTTCCTTCTCCCTAGGGAGATAAATATGGTTTGTCACAGTGAGAGGATATTCTATACCACAGGAATAATCAGAACATATTGTTGGCTCCAATTTTCTATCATTTATTTTTCAGTATCAAACAAAAGTAAAGTTCAGTACACAATTTGGTCATGGCTGGAAAGAGAATTAGCCATATAATATGAGCTACTCTTGGATGTAAAACTTGAAGGAAATGCTACTTATGTCAATTCACATTGTTCGTTGTGCTTACTAATACTATGAAAGGATTTTGATTTTGATTATGTACTTTGCATATTGTTTATATTAAATCAATGTACTGCTTGCCTCCTTGTGTCCCTGCAGCTGATCCATAAGGCTTTTTTGAAAGAAAACTGAACTCACACAGACTGATTCTTCATTCATCTGACATGTCATGCCAACAAATGATTTTTTTGTGCACTCTCAGTGTCTTAATCAGAGTGTCACACACCAGCCCATAGCACCTTCCTAGCTCTGAAACCTCTTCCAACACTTAATCCTTCAATTTGTATATGTTGTAAAGACATTCAGATCAGGCTTGATAATACATGAAATTTACATGTTTCTGTCATCATGTCAACTTGTCACACATCATAATTAACCTCTACCTTCCTCCCCCCCCGCCCTTCTTTTGAAATCTGAAAAAACTCTGGGTATGTTTTTTTAAAAAAAGCTTTGTTTTATTCTGGATACAGTATTTTATGCTGGTGAATTATCTTACCTAATGCCTGTCATATGTTCAGATTGGACTAATGTGTGAAGATGGATCCCTATCAATAAAGAATCCATCTCTGGCTCACTTTGTGAGGGAGAAAAAATAAACTGTACAAAATTTTTCATAATCTAAAATAGTAAATTGCAGATATTGAAACACTATGTGCAGGACTTGGGTCACAGGTTCTTTACTTTCATCATTACAAAAGAAAATGTTCTGTTTTAGTAGCTGTTAACTACATAAACCACATTAACTACTATTAAATCCTGTAATGTAGGTATTTTGTGGTTAGGCTGGGGTAGTCATGTGGAAATTTAGAGCCTGATACTCTGAGGTACTGAGTGCACGATACTCTCCCTGACTTCAAAGGGAATTGAGGGCACTCAGTCATCATCTTGCGGGATGGTGTCCTTACATCTGCAACACTGACTAGGCACATTTATTTATTTAGGGTTTAGTTATGCATTTAATGCACTAAGGGATATTGCAGTCCTATACTAACCCACAAAGCACAGTGCTGCGGGAGGCATTATGCCTTATTGGGCTGAGATGCCTTCTGGAACTCTAAGGCCTGCAGAGCCCCTGCCACATCCCTTGAAGAGATAAAGCACACACTGTCCTTCCTTACCGCCTGGCACAGAAAGGAAACAAGGCCTTGTCCCTGCTGCCTCCCGTCCCTTGTTGGAGTGGCTGCTGGTACCACCTAGGAACAATGCTTGCACTCAGGAGACCAGAAGGACTGCAGCTACGGCTGGCCCTACATGAGAAGCACAAAGCGGAAGTTGCTTGCACCCACACCCTTTGCACGCCTACATGGGGGCTAACTACAATCTGGCCATTTTGTTATCAAATCTGTTTACTAAGCAATGTATTTCAAAATGAAACTCCACTTTTGCTGCAGGCCATTGCCATTGCAGGGTACCATTCATTAATAAAGAGCATCACTGCCCTATTAAAGATGGAAAAGAGTCATCTGCCTTGCCCAGGCTACCCCCAGCCCAATTAATGTAGCCCACTTCTGCCCTCCAAATTCAATTAGTGCAGGCTCTCCCTTTGATAGCCCCAAAACAATTAATGTAGGCTGTCCCCACCTCCAAGGCTCTACCACTGTGGTCTCTCTGCCACACCCTCACTTCCACCTCCACCTAGGGGATAGGAGGCCCAGTATATCTTTCACAGGAGGAGAATGGAGAAAGAGCTGAGCAGTTTGTAGCCAGCTCACTCTTATCCACTGCCCTACACTTCTGCAAGGTAGCATCAGCCCAGCCCACTTGCTCTCTCCTATCTCTTTCCCTATCTAAAATCTACTGTTGGCTCCTGGACAGCTTCTCCCTCCCTCACACGCTAGTCTGCTCCTTGGAAGTGATGGGCAGAAAGGATCCTGGGACTCAGGCTACTGGAGCCGGTCTCCTTCCCATGCCCTCATAGATTCATAGATACTAACGTCAGAAGGGACCATTCTGATCATCTAGTCCGACCTCCTGCACAACGCAGGCCACAGAATCTCACCCACCCACTCCTACGAAAAACCTCACCTATGTCTGAGCTATTGAAGTCCTCATCATTTGTTCCCTCTCCCATTTGAGATTGCAGCAAAGAAACAGATTGAGCTGCAACTCACAAAATATTGCATAAGACAACACATGCAGGATCTCTCTGTACAAAACATACTGCAGCCCTTTCACTACAATGCTATGAAAGAATAGCATAAATAAATACAGTTCAACTGCAGTTGTTAAATGAACCAAGTAGCTTTTGGGATGAAATCTTGATTTTTATCATGCTGGCCCACTAACTTGCCCTTTCACAACATGCAATAGCATTTTGCAATGATTTTGCCCATTTATTAATGTGAATGGTCATAGTGAGGCCCCACCGTGTATCATGATGGCATTCTGGTGACACTAATTTATTCTTCTGTGGTCATTTTAGGGGTATTCTGACTCTTTTATTTGAAGACCAGAGTGTGGAATGATCATACTTTATTCATTTTTTTGGATCCTTGTAAAGATAAAACTCAGCTGAGCAAAGCTTTGTGAAACCTTCTTTAAGAATATTTTCACTTTAAAAATTATTGGAAATTCTTATTCTTATATAAGGTATCACCTCCCATTCTGATTCTTTGAATCTGTAGATTATGAATAAGAACTGAGCTTCTGTTTCTGTAGATTCTTTTTACTAGGCCCATGTGACCCATATTTCTTCTATACAAAATCTGTTAGAAGAATAGGCATTAACTAAACACATTGTTAAAATATTCACATTGTGAACTTCAGGATCAGATTTCACTTATTTTCATCTCATTTCACCTGCAGCAAATTCATGGCTAATAGAACTCTAGAGTGTTTTCTTATTAGAATTACAGTGAAGGCCACTGGGCTGGTCATATCTGTTCTGCCGTAGCAAAGCTATGTCAGAATAGCACTGCGTTGTCTTTCTGCAGTAAATGTAGCTGCAGCAGAACTATGGTAAGTGGTTTTCAGTGTAATTCAGTAACACTGGCATATGAACCAAAATAACCAAATGAGAATGGTTTTTGTAACTCTTGTATCTGCATGGAACAAACCATAAGGCCTTTTTTCAAAACATGAAGACTTATGCCAACAACTGGCGAGGGCACATGCCTCAAAATAGCAGGTAACTCTGCTATTGCTATCTCGATTTTGCTAATCTGGAGATGAGAATAGACTTTATCTGGGAATTTTCGTTATACGGGGAATTAATACATATCACATTGGGACTGGAACTATTGCAACTTGTTCTATTTTTAACCCCCTCTGCTGACCATCTAAGGGTCCAGGCCACAAGTAAAACCAAACCAGTTCACTGCTGACTACCCTTGTCCCTCAGAATCACACTGCCTGATAGGGTCAAAGATGTCAGATTCACAGTCAGTCCTTGTCCCCTTTTACTGTCCTGAGTCAAATATTTACCACAGTTATGTACAATGGAAAGTGTATATGGTCTTTAGCCTGCATAAGTTCATACCCACTGTTAGACTAGCACCGTGATAGCTGATGAGTCATTGTATGCAGCCACTCCTTAGTTACATCATGTCTGCTGCAGGAAGGCTGTTCTCTCTGCCACCTCATGCCTATTCATACTTGATCACCTCAGTTGACACTTACTAGATGTTCCCAGATGGAATAAGTGATGAGCAGGGAAAAGGAAGATACAGAGCTAGCAGGCATTGCTGGCTGTGTAGCCACAGGAAAAAGTTTTGTCAATGCATATTTGGATAAGGAATCCCATGCATTTAAGAACTGAAAAAGCTGGGACTGCCACAAATTTGTAATCAGTTAAACTAAACTTGATAAAGCCTTTGTTAAAAGCATCCACTGCTGTTTGCCTTGGAAAGTATGACACAGGTAAAATATGTTACAGAAAAGATGGAAGTTTCCCTATCGCCGTGGTCCTTTTGCAGTAGCCTTAACATTTGCAAGGATAAATGATAGCTAAATATTTTATTCTGAAGATTTTCATCTGAATGTATGTCTAGCCGTGAACCAGGAATTTAAGCCTTTATTGGAATAAACTCAGTGGTGAGCTGGAGCATGTTCGCACCGGTTCACTAGAACTGGTTGTTAAAGTTCTAGTGAGGGACAACTGGTTCTAAAAGGGCTTCTAAATTTAAACAGCCAAAAGTGGCGCCTTAGGCACCGACTCCACAGGTGCTCCAGCCCTGGAGCACCCAAGGGCAAAATTTGGTGCAGAACACCCACCGGCAGCTCCCTGCCCCACCCCCGGCCCCAGCTCACCTCCGCTCCGTCTCCGCCTCCTCCCCTGAACGCGCCGCCCCGCTCTGCTTCTCCGCCCCCCCCAGGCTTCCCACAAATCGGCTGTTCGCGCAGGAAGCTGGGGCAGGCTGAGAAGTAGGCCGCAGCTTCCCGCTCAGGCCCAGGGAGGTGGAGGTGAGCTGGGGTGGGAGGTGCGAGGAGGGCCGCCCGTGCCGCAGCAGGTAACCTGGGGGGGGGAGCACAGGGTAACCGCTTCCCGCCCCAGCTCACCTCCACCACCCTCGGCCTGAGCGCGAAGCCGCCGCTTGCTTCTCAGCCCTCCCTGGCTTCCTGCCGAACACTGATTCACGGGAAGCTGGGGCCGGGGGGGGCAGAGAAGCAGAGCAGGGCAGTGCGTTCAGGGGAGGAGGCGGATCGGAGGTGAGGTGATCTGGGGCCGGTCGCAGGGCGGGGAGCTGCCAGTGGGTGCTCTGCACCCACCAAATTTTCCCCGTGGGTGCTCCAGCCTCAGAGCACCCAGGGAGTCGGCACCTAAGGCGCCACTTTTGATGTGATCAGTGGGGGAGCGGCCGCTCCCCCTGCTCCTCCCCAGCTACGCTCTCCCGCCCCTAGGAGCCAGAGGGACCTGCTGGATGCTTCCTGGGAGCTGCCCCAGGTAAGCATCTCCGGGACTCCTCACCTCATCCCCCAGAAGGTGCCTCTGGCTCTTAGGGGTGGGGTGAGCACCCCTATGGTGGCCCCCAAGACCCTCCTGCCCGGTTCTGAGAGCAGTCAGGGGACAGAGGAGGGGGGTGGATGGGGCAGGGGTCCTGGGGAGGGCGTCAAGGAATGCAGGGGGGTGTTGGATAGGGCAGGAGTCCCCCTCGTGGGGTGAGGAGGGAAGCCGCTGTTCAGATTTTGGCAGCTCATCACTGAATGAAGCTCATCACTGTAATTATAAAAAAATCAAAATAGTTATGGAAAAATGAATATTGCAAGTTCTATTGAAAAATTTTGAGCAACCCACAATGACCTCAAAACAAACCCAGAGTACAGCTGGCAACAAAGCCTGTGTTTTCTGACCATTTTTAAATTTTAGATTTATGCTTACAGTTTTCTAAACAGCTGTAGTACTTTGCATATTAGATCTATTTTCTCCACATTTGCTAGTTGTAAGGCAAGTGAAGATACATTTACATGTACCTGGAAGCTAAACCACAGAAATGATTAGAAGTAGACAACCTTGGGGGAACCACAACAAATACATTCAGGATGAAAAATCCAAGGGCCAATGCCTGACCTCAATTGCACCAATATAAATATGCAGTAATTCCACTGAAATGAATTGAGTTAATTTGGATTTAAGATGGTACAACTGAGTTTAGAACCCAGACTAAAGTGTCCAGTGACTTTGCTTCTGGAACACAGAATACCTAAAAAGAAAAGGAGGACTTGTGGCACCTTAGAGACTAACAAATTTATTTGAGCATAAGCTTTCGTGAGCTACAACTCACTTCATCGCTCCTTTTCTTTTTGTGAATACAGACTAACACAGCTGCTACTCTGAAACCTGACAGAATATGTAGAGATTTCAACCATATTTTTTATGCCTACGGTTTGTTCTATGGCCAATTTCTAGGCTTGTTTTGCATGTTGCTGTGATGATCTTCCTCTTTCTGGTAGGCTTACATTTAGCAACAGAAGGGCATTAGGATTAATCAGTTACATACATTCACTCACTCACTTATTCCTACTTTTAAACACCATGCACGCTGAGAAATCTAAAACTGGAAAAAGTAAGAATTACTTAATGCATAGAATTCATAAACTATCACACTTGAACCATGGACCATGCTATGAACACTTGGAACAAAAGCATACCACACACAGTACAGTCTCATTAGGGACCTTGGCTTTATGTGAAACAGCCATGAGTGTCTCTTTAAGCAAATTTTCAGAGAGTTTCCACTGAAGCGGTATGTTGGGAGCACCCCTGTATCACAAAAGCTGCCTTAAGAAAGTGTTAAACCTTTTATTACAAAAAATGAGTTTGTGTAGCTTTTACACTTACAGGTGATAAATTAACAAATTTGAAGTTCACAAACATCTGCAACTAATAACATAATGAAAAAGAAACTTAGTGGAGAAGAGCATCAGATTTGTTTTACAACTCCCTTTTTCATCTGATTTAAATAAGCAGCTTTTTAATAGGATATAATACAGCTGATAGAAGAGAAAATATATAGTATTTAATATATTTAATGGCGCATTTTGTGAAAATTCCATTAAAGTATCAGTAGTGACCTCTCTTTGCTCTTCTTTCTGTTGTAAGTGTCCCCACTAGCTTTTGAGCATCTACTGTACTATTGTCTTCTGAAATGTATAAATACGGCCAACTCTGTGCACCACACAGAATACTTAAATTGAGCTGGTCTTTGTTTGACATCCAGTTTGTCTGGCATCTGACATTAGCATTGCTAAGTACCTAATTGCTAAGTGCCTACCAATTCAATATTGTACCACCACATCATTCATCCGGTCCAGCAGCCAAAAAACAAAACAAGAAAGCCAAGAAAAGAGAGACCCTTTGTACCCAGGGAGGTATTATTATGAGAAATAAAATATGCTAATTTAAAGGCTTTGGAAATGGGAATGTTAAGGGAAATTTAAAAATATATTCTAAAGGATTAAAGTAGAAAATTTGTTTGTTTTTTTAAAAAAAATGTTTTTTTTCCTCACATGCCATGGCTCCATGGCAAACAGCTATACCTTAGAGTGCAGCTCTGTTGTACAATAATGTAAAAACGGCACCGTGGGTGTCCCATAGCCAATGTAGCAATCCTTTCATGTCTGCTTAATTCATACCAGGATTTCGGCAACACAGACTGGGTTAACCAATCTGTAGCCTTGAGAGCCATGGCAAACTAAAGCAGCTCTCTGTGTCTAGCAACCAACATAAAGAATTGTCTTTGTAGTTACTACTACCACGTTTTGTATCCTTTTTACTGCAAGAGATATTATAGTGGGCTTAAAGGGATTTAGGTGTTGCAAAACTGAATGTTGCAATGCTTAACTTTTAGGACCTAGAAAAATCACTGCAATTTACAAAGCTTGAATTAGACACTCAGGCTTCCTCTCATGGAATTAGTCCTCTAAGACTGCAATGAAGGGAAGCTCCTATCTCTCCTTGGGATACTTGGCTGTGAATATGGTGACCAGATGTCCCATTTTGGCTGAGATGGTCCATTTTTTAAGCCCTGTCCCAGCCATCCCAAATATTTTTTGAAAAAGTGGCATTTGTCTCATTTGCTGTTTCTGACTTGATCAATTGGCAAGAGCAAACAGGAAAAATGCCAACTTTTGGCAAAAAAGTGGGGTGCGGTGCAGAGGAATGTGTGGGTGTCATAAACATACAGCTAAGGGTAGCATAAAATCCCTCCTTTACCTGTAAGGGGTTAAGAAGCTCAAATAACCTGGTTGGCACTTGACCAAAAGGACCAATAAGGGAAGAAGATCCTTTCAAATCTGTGGGGAGAGGTTTTGTTTGTGTGGTCTTATGTTGTTCTCTCTGGGACAGAGAGGGACCAGGGCAGGAAAAACCATCTCCTAAAACACTACCTGAAATAAGCATCCAAGATTATAAAAATTGTAAGTAATAGCAAGGAAAGGCATTAGCTTATCTTTTGTTTTAGCTTGTGAATTTTCCCTGTGCTAAGAGGGAGGTTTATTTCTGTTTTTGTAACTCTGAAGTTTTGCCTAGAGGGGAATCCTCTGTGTTTTTAAAACTTATTACCCTGTAAAATTACCTTCCATCCTGATTTTACAGAGGTGCTTCTTTTACTTTTTTCTTTATAATAAAGTTCTGTTTTTAAGAATCTGATTGGTTTTTAGTGTCCTAAAAACTGAAGGGTCTGGTCTGTTCTCACCTTGTTTACCTATTTGGTTGGTATATTATTCTCAAGCCTCCCCAGAAAAGAGGGTGAAGGGGCTTGGGGGATATTTTGCGGAAACAGAAACTCCAAATAGTCCTTTTCCTGAATCTTTGTCTAGCTAACTTGATAGTGGCAGCAGTACCATCCAAGGACAAGGAAGGATTTGTGCCTTGGGGAAGTTTTGAACCTAAGCTGATAAAAATAAGCCTAGGGGGTATTTCATGCAGGTCCCCATATCTGTACCCCAGAGTTCAGAGTGGGGAGGGAACTCTGACATGGTGGCAGAGCGGTGGGATAATTTTGAACTAGAAGCACTGACCTTAGGATTTTAAAAAGGACACATTTTTTCTTTTGGCTGCTTGAAAGCCAGGGAGGTTTTTTTTTTTTTTAAAGGACCCTCCCCCCCCCCTTTTTTTTTTAAGATGAGAGCAGCTCGAGTTTTTTTTTTCTTTGCCTGGAGGCAGAGTAGTTAAATCCTGCAAGGGAATTAACAAGCTGTTTTTTTTTGTTCTTTCTAGCTCTCGGGTTAGACGAGGCTAAGCACAGGGAGACTAGGATGATGGAAAGTGAGGTCCAAAAGAAACTAGAATTATGACATGTCTAAATTTTGTTTCAGAAAAAAACTGGGGAAAGAAAGTTCTGACAACATCAAAACACACTGTGTTAGCATTTTTGGAATGAAACAATGAGATTTTTTGTTTTTAAATGAATTTTTATTTTGATTAATTTATTTGATTATAGTATAAAATAAATGAAGTCAAAAGAGAAACCAAATGTTTTGATCAATCCAAAATAAATGTTCCATTTTTTCTTGGAATTTACTTTTCTGGAGAACTTTGAAATTTGGGGGTTTTGTTCTGATTTAGAACAAAGCCACATTTCCAAAGCTCAAATCCATAATTCACCAAAAGAGAATTTTTCTGTACACCTCTCAAATGTTTCTGTTGATGTTGCACAAGAAGGAGTAGAACCAAACTCTCCCCATAGGTTTACAACTGTCTCTGAAATTGTAACAGGAATAAACAGTACATTTGTTACTAAAATAAACAGAAAGAACCTTGAATACCTCCAAAGCATGGATCTGTTGCATAAGAAGGTACAATATTTAGAAACTCACTTTTCAGAGTAGAGCTAATTTAAGGGAAAACATTAATTTTCAAACAGCAACAAAATATAGAGGGCCAAATTTATCCCTGATGTAAATCCATTGCCTCATACTCTACAGACATGAATTTAGTGTATTCAGTATTTTCATAAGGCCATATACAATGAAATGCTTTGGTTTTAGGCCATTTTGTAAGTAATACCACTGAGTCACTACAGCATGTTCTTCAGAAGAAACAATGAGAAATAGCACTTGTCACGTGCAGCATAATAAACAGTCTTTCCATCACCCACACTGCTGTTTCTGGTAAAGTTACACAATTTTGTAATGTCAGCAACTAGAAACCTGTAGCTTTCTCCAAATAAATTCAGTAGGGAAAAACAATGGTAGTAAGGACAGTAAATGCACTGTTATTACTTGATGGCTTTCTCAGTCATAATGTTATAATAAAAAAATCAGGATCTTCTCACAAAACAGACACTGCACCAAAGAAGGTCTAATGTGTCATCAGACATTGCCACTGACCAAACCTGATGCTAATGATTAGAATGGAAGACCTCGTTATCTAATTCTGTTGGAGAATTTTGTGAAGAGCTGAGCACATTTAAAATGAATTGCATAGCTAGTTGCTACTAGTTAAAGTTGCTACTAGTTAAAGGACACGTTTGATAGCATTCTGGAATTTTGTAAAAACCAAACCAAACGCATAACCCCCAGCTGCAACAACAAAATCCCAGTGGCTTTGTAATTATAACAGGCTTTAATAAAATATGTTGCATAATTAATTTAGTTTTATCTCAATCTACCTGAAATGCCAGAGTTTCAGGAATATCCATTTTATACTGTCTACTATAAAAAAAGTTATAATCTATGGCAGAATAAAGAGTAACATGTATTCTGTGCAAATGTAATGCTTACGTATAATCACTTCAACACATATTTTAAACTACATTATGCAATACATTAAAAATAATGATTTTGAGACAAATTAAGCCATAACAGTCTCAAATCAGTTTGCCTACACTGTTAATATGTTGATTAATGTCCTGTTAGGACCAAGACACTCATTTTTATCTCATTATTCAACTCAATGTTTTCCCACAGCTATTGAATAAAAATGTAATTATTGCTCTAAATTATGTTATTATTAACTTTCACATGGTGTTTCCTGATAAACAGCAGCACAAATAGAGGGCTGCTAGAAGTAAGGAGACAAGAATAAAAAAATACATAAATAGAACCATTTAACGTCATGTATTACCAAAATACTTGGAGATGCAAATAAAAAGTGGGCAGTGTTTTAAAAAATATACAAAATACAATAAGGGATTAAGTGCTTTAAATACTGATGCACTGGATCTTACATTTTCAATGAAAGTGCAAGTAATGTGGAAAATATTGAATGTTGCTCTAAAGTGGGCATTAGCCTTGCATAGTATGTGGTGAAGTCCCTCTTCATATTCTGATATTTATGGGTTTTTGACAAAATGATCTACCAAAAGGTCCTTCATCCTAATGTTTCTTTATATTCTTCTAATATCTGAAGTTTCAAAGGAACATTTCTTCATGACCTTTACCTAAAACAAACATGACTCCAGAAATGGAGCTAAGGGATCTGATCTGTGCCTGTGTACTTAATGGAACACTTTCTTCTTATATCTTGTCAAAGATATTATACAATGCACAATCACAAAGCATTTATGAAGTCTTTAAAGATACTGTATCAATCCTCCACTTGAGTTTTATAACTAAGCTGGGCCTTTTCAGAGTTATGATTTTGACATTGTTATGCAAAACTGAATTTTCATGCATTAATTCCCACAAGAACTGTGCATGCTAGTGGTAATGTTATCAAATTAGTAAGAAAGAGTGCCTCTGCATTTGGTACTTGCAGTTTCTTTGGTTTAGTGATTACGAGTGATACATTATAAAATAGGCTTTTAAAATCCCTCTTTGTGGCTGACAACACCAGCCAGTTGATTTTGTGGTTCTATTATCTACCAGCTTGTATTTGTGTTTGCATATCACTCCCAATCACCTGGTAGTCTATCAACTAACACTTATCAAACAGTATGGGAAATTTCAGATATAAGGAACATCATCACAATTATAAATACAAAAAATGAATCAATAAGCTATAATTCAATAAATCAGTGGCCTAAAAGCAGGATTCTTATGGTTAAGGCACCGGGCTAATAGCTGGATTTGGGTTCTGTTCTTACCTGTGCACCAGATTTCCTGTGTTGACATCAGATAAGGCTTATGACTTCTCATTTCCCTGTCTATAAAATGTAAATAATATCTACTTATCACACAGCAATACTGTGTGGCTTAATTTATTAAACTGCTTTAAGACAGCAGACATATATTGAGATGAAAGAGAATTGTTGCCTGGATACTTCCATGCAGAACTGGACAAAAGGAACAAAATTATAATATCCTTAAAAAGGGTGTTGATATCCTTAAATAGGGAGTTGATTGCATCTTGGAAATCTCTGAGAACTTCTAGGGACACTAGAAATCTAGAGGCCAAAACACTGGAGTTTAGAGGCCTCACCAATAAAATGTATGGAAGAGTGTCCCTTGAATTTTATATATAATTTGTACTGTGCTGACAGCTTATCTAGGCATAACAAGAAAAATCTATCAAAATAGGTATGAAACTAATGTAGTTATTACTCAAACACATACATACTGCTTTGATGTGGGAGCACTTTGCAGTTCCATTACTGTGCGAAGGTTCTTTTGGCTCTATTTATACTCCCATGAGTTGTCATGTATTTCAATACCAGCCCCACTTATTACAACGAATACGAGTTAATATCTCACTTTTCATGTTCTGAAAAGCTCAGATCTTGTTTGTGTCAGTTCTGAAACCACAGATTCCATGACAGGGACATTCTGCCTTTTTTTGTGTGAAATTAGAAACATTTACTCTGATCATTCTCAGGATTAGTGGAGGTTTCTGCAGGGGCCTTGTTTTAAAGGCTGTTATGAGTGTTCATCGGGAGAAGACCTTTCCCCTTCTGTTTAGATGTTGATTACTAAAGGAGAATAATCTGTGAACCTTCTAATATCAGTTAAAGTCCATGATGTCTTTCAGACTGTGTTTTAATTCTGTTTAAACCAGGAGTAACTAACTAGGGGGAAAAAACCTTAAAATTAGACTATTGCCAAGAAGATTACATAAAATTATGTATTTAATAGAATTAAATGGCCATTCAGTCCAGCTGTGCACCTGCAAAAGTTGATTCCTAAGCAATATAGAGTTGAAGTACATCATGGAAGAAATATGTGAATATTTGATTGCATAAGCACTTTAGCATTAAATGTACAAAACTTGCATTGGAAGGTGCCAAACTAGCTATTTTATAAATACTAAAATAGCCTTGTATGATAAAATTTCAAGATCACCTTTTGGGAATCCCTGCAGGACATTTTTAAAATAAATACTTCAACACAAGCTAAGCGATTATAAGAAATTGCTTACAAAATACAGCATATTCACTTATTTACTAGCTATGGGATCTGAAAAATTCAGTCAGAAATTAACATTCATTGATGAGAACATCAAAAGTTAGAAAGCAGTTGTAGGCTCTTCTATGTAACACCAACAAAATATGCAGTTTAGTTGTACATTAGTCAGATGTAGCATTTAGAAGCTGACTCTTACAGTCACTTGAATGCATTAAATAAAATGCACAAAACACTCTTGCTCTGTCTTTTTTGCAGATTAAATTTATCCAATACTTTGCTGGCATTAATCATGCCAAGGATGATTGCACAGTCCAGCAGGATGTGTTCTAATCAGCACGCCATAGACTCACTACCACACTCAGAAATGAGTATAGCAAAAGCATTCACAACATACCACTAAATGGGGAAGCAACAGGCCTTATCACTAAAGCACAGGACTGGAGATATGTGATCTGAGTTCCATTCCTAGCTCTGCTACAGGACTCCAACATGAGTCCTGTCATCTGGGATGTCATCTAGGCCCAAATCCTCAAAGGTATGGCAGTACCCACATACTTTCAGGATTGGGCCTTGGTTTCCCCATCAGTAAAATTGAGATAATAATGCTTAACATCCTGATAGTAAAACTTTAAGCTTTAATCCATGCACCTTACCTTTATTACATCTTGGTTCTCCACACAAATCTAGACCAGACAGGAACATCTAAATCTAATCTTGATAGCTCATAGTTGAATTTTTTTTACACCAGGGCAAGAAGATGAATATTTGCTGAGTCAGCCCAGCCTAGGCGTGTTCTTACTGAATTCTGAAGATTTTTGAGATGATCTGTTGTCTTTTCACAAGTGATTGTGGATTTTTTTGACATTTCCTCCCATTTCTACTTCAAGTCAGATATACCTTTCTGGGTTGACTGCATGAGCATTACAGGTGTGTGGTTGAAAATTCCTTTTAGTTAATTAAGTGTGCATTACCACTTAAATCCTACAATTGCTAATGAACCTGATTTAAAGATGCATCATCCTTGTGTTACATCTAGACAAACCCTCCCTCTAAGTGACACAGAGCAAATACAGTATTTTTAAAAAAAACAAAGCAAAATAGTGGATGAAATATTAGTACCCCCTTAAGAAACTATAAATCACAATAGTATTCTGACTGCTCAAACAAATTCATTGAATTCAATAAATAATCACTTAGAAACTGGATTGCAAATTTTCATACTTCAGAGTTCCTGTATAAAGAAGGGTGTTTCAGAGACATTGTTCTTAAAATATTATTATATAAGGGTGAAAGGGGTAATTAAAGAAATTGGATGAAATAGGAACAGACCCAAACACTTCCTATATTTTCAATTAACCCAAAAGGAGTCATTTTCAGAAATATGTGCTTACACTCTGTTATTTCATCCTGTATTAGAAATTCCAAGAAGACTCCATTAGACTCCTCCAACTGCTCTCTTTTAATTAATATTGGTGCCTGTTGGTTTCTACTTGAGGATCGAGGGACCCATTGTTCTGTTCCTAAATATAGTTACCAACTGAAATCCGTTGGAACCAGATGAAAATTAGCACCTGGAATTTCCAGTTAGGTTTTCACAAACACCACTATATTTCCTGGCTCCAGTAAAAACAGTGTGCCCTATTCTGAAATCTTTACTTAGGTAAAGTTCGCTCAAAAGACAACTGCTGAGGTTTCTATGTCAGGGATGCTACTTGGGATAGGATTAATGCCTATTTATATGGTATATAGGGATCAGCAATCCACCAATTAAATGCAGCTGTCTCTGCAGAGGACCACAGCCCCCTCACTGGCCATCAGTCTGTAACAAGATTTTTAAGGAGGAGAAATGATGAATAAACTTCTCCAAAGCTACCTATAACTTCCGTATCTGAAACAACAAGGGGAAATTTTAGTTCAGTAGCACATAGTTTCTTGAGTGATTGAAATTTTTAGCAAAAATTTCCATTCCCAGCACTTCTCTGACTGTCCCTTCTTTTCTTCTCTGAGACTTCTGAAGTTGGAGATTTTCTGGGAGCTGCCAGAAAGTCCGTCTCTGGATGGGTCATGGGCTGAGTAGTGAGGTGAGGTTACCTTGAGCATGTATGGCAACATTTCTTCCTTAAAGCAATGGTGCACTCTGAACTGTGCGCACTGAACTCTGGAGTGGCACGGTGACTATTTTTCTCTAAGGGCCTTACTACTGACTTCAGTGGATCTTGAATCAGGCCCTAATTCTTTGGACTGGGACTTGCACAAAAGACATGTAAATGCTACTGAATGATCGGGGCTATCAATGTTCTTGGGAAGGCACTGACTTAAAGCACTGTGTAAGGAAGCACTTCTAGCCTAAATTAATGCATGCTTTTTATCCACATGAAAGAGGAGATGTAGGTGCATAACAGTTGAGGAGGAGGTATGAGGGATGCTTAGCTTGATTGAGAAAGGTTAATTACATGTGAAATGAGACTGGGATTCAGACTATGTTTGCTCTAGATTTTGTGTAATGTTATATCAACATTGGGATTCTCTGTTATTCTATTAACAAAATAAACTCATTTTGTTTGGTTTCATTTTACTGTTGTTCTAATACCACTGAACATTTATACTGTTATTTAATTTTACTAAACATGTGTGGATAGTAAAATACCTACAGAATTAAACTACCCAAGGATATTACAGTGATCCAGTTCTCATGGAGATTTGATCTGCTAATTAGCCATACCAATTTTATGGATCATTGCAGCACACTTAAAATGTATTGTTATATGTTCATAATCTTTCCATAATGAGCTTTTATTGAGAGCATAGGCCAACTTCAGTGTAATGTTCAACAGAGACTTTTTTTTCAAATCCTCTGTGTATGTGCCTACTTAATCATAACTAAGTTCCACAGAAAAATAATCAGTTTTTGAATCATTAAAATGATCTCTGCACTCCATATGTAAATATAAATTCTTTGGGAAATCAGAGCAGAAACATTTAGAGTTTAAAATATGAAATGTTAAAAAAAGGACCAAGGTCTTCCTCACTTTTCATCTCCAAGCACTTTACAAAGGAGGCATCATTAGCCTTATTTTACAGTTGGGGAAAATGAGGCACGGAAAGGTGAAGTGACTTGCCCAAGGTCACCCAGTAAACCAGTGTCACAGCTGGAAATATAACTCAGCTGCCCTGAGTCCTACTCCAGTGCTCCATCCATTAGGTTACACTGCCTCTGCCTCTCCAAAATGCCTATTATGTACACCTATAATAGCCCCTATATTTGAACCCTCACCTTTCAGCACTGCAACACAGATTTCTACTTTTTGACTTTGTGATATGCCCTACTGAGTTTAAATCTTACATTTAAAAATAACTCCAAAAGAGGTCAGTTCCAGGTTCCAGGATTAAATTTGCATTTTAAGTGAGAATGGGCCAGAGCTTCAAGCAAGCCCAGATCAGAAGTTTCACTTTGCGTGGAAACCACATGAAACCTATGGTTTTCCCAAGTATCAACCCTAAGTTTGCCAACAGTTGGCAGTTTTGAATTCAGCTTTGAAATTTTTGCATTAGTTTGAACCCCAAAACTTCAAGTGAACTTCAGCCTGCATGAAGTCAAGCCAAAAAAGCACTGCACAAATTTCTGTGAATTGAGCTGGGGAGTTCTTCCATAAGCAAAAGTAATTGCTGGAGCATACAGTGAAAGGCTTAAAAGCTCAAATCCTCAAAAGTAGTTAGATGCCTAACTTCCATTGAAGGGCCTGATCCTGTGAAGTGTTGTGCATTCACAATTCCCTTTGAGGTCCCTTAATTGCTATGGTTTGTTGCTTAATGTTTTATAGAGATACACTAGAATGGGAACACTTACAAGTCCGTTTTTCTGTATTTTTTCTGATAAAACAATTCTAATATTATTTTCACAAAAAAAACCAAAACCCACCACCATCCTCACAAAAACAAATGATCTTTTCAGTTTTTCTGTGCTAGACAATAGAACAATAGATCATTAGCTATGGTGACCAGAGTTAAACTGATTGTGATTTGGGACACTCCTTCCTATCTTGATTTTCTTCAACATTCATCACCGAAAAGTCAATCCACTATTTGTATCCTGAATCTGAGCAACAGTAAATTAGATTAAAGTCTTGTTGATGTCAAATAGTATTTTTTGCTTAAACATACATTAATTCAAATCAAAAGAAGGTTTAAGCTGGGAGAAAGGAGTCTGTCTTCCATCACAAGGAGCTAAAATGAATGACTGGATTATATGTGCTGCTTAAAGACCATTGGGGTTTGCATTTCAGTGGTCTGCTATGAGGTGGAGTAATACAGAAAGTATTTCTATTTCCATGGCACAGAGGCAGAAGTGATCAGATTTAGTGAAGCGAAGGATCAGTGGAGCCTGCTGGCTTTAGCCAATTTAGTCACTGTCACTGGTGGAATGGGATTTGGCCCTTAATGCGTGACTTGTTTCAGGTTGAAATGGTTTTAATTATTCACAACCAAATACATGTGTAATTTCATTAATTTCTAGCATATGGCATGGGGTAGCTGGACAGCAATGTCTAAAAGAACACAGTGTGATTCAGACTTTAATACAGTCTCAGTCCAGTGCTCTTTTTTTTTCAGATTAAACAAAAGCTTTTTACACACAATTCAGTTTCATTTCCTTGAGAAAGGCCATTTACCAAAAACAAAAAACTGGCCTCTTGTTATATATTCATGGTAAGTAAAACCAGAAAAAGAATGATGAGTAGAGGCATTTTTTAGCTCAAACACTCAGAAAGGTGTGCATTGCAACTGGACCTTGGGAAAGTGTTCAACTGACATAAATCATTTTCTTTCCAGATCTTCTTTTGCACTCAGTTGACCCTGACAGACAGGAATTTTTAAGGAGAGAATCTCTGTTAGAGAAGCCTCAGTAAGCCTTTTACACTAATGTCATGTCTTTGTTGAGTTTCAGCACTGTTATAGGAAGATGTAAGGGATTAATTTAAACTTTGAAGCAGTAATATTGCCACATGGCAGTAATGTGTAATGTAATGTGTTTGTAAGATTAGATACTGTTTAGAGTTTAAGTAAGGAATTCATGTTGTATTAGCATTTGTTACTTAAACATTAAGGGCCAAATTCTGCAATCTGTAATCACAGTGAATAGTTTTTTCTCACTCAGTTCCATTGACTTAATTGGAACTATAAATTATACTTAGTAAATAATCTAGCTAGATATGCATTAGATTCTGTTTTGTTTAAATGGCTGATACAATAAGTTGTGCTGAATGGAATGTATATTCCTGTTTTTATGTTTTTTTGTAACTTAAGGTTTTGCCTAGAGGGATTCTCTATGTTTTGTATCTGATTACCCTGTAAGATATTTACCGTCCTGATTTTACAGAGGTGATTCTTTTACTTTTTCTTCAATTAAAATTCTTCTTTTAAGAACCTGATTGCTTTTTCATTGTTCTTATGATCCAAGGTTTGGGTCTGTGTTCACCTATGCAAATTGGTGAGGATTTTTATCAAGCCTTCCCCAGGAAAGGGGATGTAGGGTTTGAGAGGATTTTGGAGGGAAAGACGTTTCCAAGCGGGCTTTTTCCCTGTTATATATTTGTTAGACGTTTGGTAGTGGCAGCAATAAAGTCCAAGGGGAAAAGGTAAAATAGTTTGTACCTTGGGGAAGTTTAACCTAACCTGGTAAAAATAAGCTTAGGGGGTTTTTCATGCAGGTCCCCACATCTGTACCCTAGAGTTCAGAGTGGGGAAGGAACCTTGACAAAGGTAGATTACCTATATCAATGGGAAAACGCCTCCTGTCGGCATAGGTAGTGTCTACACTGCAGTGCTACTGTGGTGTAGTGTTTCAAGTGTAGACAAGCCCTAAGTACTTGAAGTTTCAGCCCTATTTGAAACGTGCTTCCCTATCTTTGGTGCAGCAGCACAAGAGAGAAGGGACGACTCTCAAGGGAGAATGCACAATGGAGTTCTATGGTAGTTTTATCAAATAAGGGTTGTGCCACCTGCAGGCCAGTCACTAAGGGCTAGTGTGTGGCATTACACTGAATCCTGAGAAAGGGGTAGTTACACTGCCCCAGGAGAAACCCAGGGACCAAACTGCGAGTCAGAATCACAATTCAGTGCTTGGTTCTCACTTAAACCAGGGAGATGTAATCTGTGCTAGTGAATTACCTGGCCCAACTCCCCTCCCGCTTCACATCATCTCAGCTGGACCTGGCGGTGCATTGTTGGGGGTAGAGTGGCTCTGCCCACACTCTACCCATCTGTGCAGAAAGGAAAGTAGTAGCACAGCCAGACCAACCTATGATCACACATGGAGGGAAGTTAGGCTGCATCTCCACTGCACTCATCTTGAGACACCGTAGACCTGGAGGGAAACCCCCAAAGGACCTGTCACTGTAACTGTGACAGCCCTTTGCATAGGCCATAGGCCATGCATGCTTTCCCTGGATGCCCACATAAAATGTCCATTCCGGTGTGGTCCTATACACAGGAGTTGATACTGCTTGTTTCAGGACTGGTTTGTTAATATGTTTGTTCTGCACTTATTGAAGAGGAGAGTAAACAGGAGCCCAACAGTTAAACTATTGACTTATCTTGGCATTTGTAGCCACCAAACTCAGAGAGGTAAACTACCCAATGTCTAACCATAGCATAATAACCTGGAGCAAGGAATTTCAGCCCATCAGATATGTGGCTGGCAACACCAAAAATAGTCATCCTTTTGATAAGCAGTTATCCTGTTGTGCCAACCTGCTTTTAGTTCACCCTCATTTGGTTATTACACTTAATAGTGAAATAGTTCTTCCACAGCTAACCTAATGAAAATGTTTATCATCATCACCTTTGTCAGCGATGTTATTTTCGAGGTATTGACAGAGTTTCTATCTGACTTCATTGTAACACCTGGGACCTCAGGAGTAAATAATTACTTCTCTCTAAGCAGCCAAGTCCTAGTTCTACAAGTAATGATATTATAATAACCTTTCAAATAATAACTAATCAATATACATAACACCCATGTGAAAATAGTTACTGTTAGAGAAGGGACACTGAGGCAGAGAGGCTCTCAGTAACTTGCTCAAGGCAAGTGTCAGAGCCAGGACTAGAACTGCTGATGACCAGTCTTGTATTCTGACCACTGAACCTGTGAGTGTAAGACAGTGTAACAACTGGGTGATCTGAATCAGTGGTGCAAGGCTACACAGTCTGAAAATCCACATAAACCTTAATGCAGCCAGCTCCCTAACACAGCAGTGCTCCCTGCCTCCCCCAGTGCTGGCCCCAGGCAGCCCATCCTCCAAAAACCCCACTTTGTTTCAACTGCCATTCCTCCAGCTCTCCGTCAAACCACACCTACCCACAACCCTGCTAACCCGGGAGGGCTAAACCCATTACAATAGGTTTATGCCCTTGTAATCTGGATGCTACTTTTGGACCATCACTTAATATTACAAATATATCTCAGCCAATCAGAACAAGGAGCTTTAGTTCTATAGCTCCTTGACATGATATTGTACTAATAACTACACTAATTAGTGAGGAGTGAACCTCAAAAGGTTCTGTGTCCTTCAGAATTGCATTATCTGACCCTTATTAGAACAATCCAAACCTCTAGGGTCTGCAAAATTGGACTGGAAGGCTCGCAAGGATTGATTGTCTTTCACGAGTCCTTGTACTTCCTGCTTCCAGTCAGGCCAGAAATTCCACAAGAACCGCCTTTCTTCTCTGTATTTCAGCACTTCTGTTTCTGGCCAAAATCAAGTAGCAAATAGGCAAAACCAAAAAAACATGTCTGGGAGAACGTTATCCTACACAGCTTTGGCTCAAGCTTTTTCCCAAAGCATGGTGTCAATTCTTATATCAAAATCAATGTGACCAATTCTATCCTTTCTGCGTGCTCTTCAAATCAGTGGGGTTAACAATCCATAGAGATTATTCCCTGACACACTTGAATAACTACGCCATTTTTTGGCACATGCAATTCTGAGTGGATTTATAGATTTCAGAGCAAGAAAACTGAAAAAAGCAGCTCCTATTCAAACAAAAGTCTTGTTTGACCTTTGAATATTTTCTCCTTGGACCCTTGTGGTATGCGCTCTCTCCAGAAGGGCGGGAGGAAGAGTTAGCCAGGCACGAGATGGGGAGTCCACATTTGGTTTTGGGTCCATTTCATGATGTTTTAAAATGGAACTTTGCTGTATAATAGACATAACTCCAACACAGCAGTGTCAGATAAGCCAGTGTATAAACATATACCATTGCATAAGAAGCCGGAGTGAAAGGTTGGCCCCAATAAAGTCAGAGGCAAAACACCATTTGTCTTCAATAGGACCAGGATTTCACCCCACAACTCAGCCTTTAGGTTTTTGAACTATATGTTTAGTCCCCTTTTCCGCCAATGCTAATGTAGGGTTATTACTTAATTAATTAGAAACAAGAGAAGAATAAAAAGTTAAAGAGTGAATTGTAGATCACAGAGTCTGCTGTTAGGTACAGGCATAGACTAATTTAACAATTCAAGGGTCAGTACCTGCAAAAGTAAGGACACAGCTTACAAGCATTTGTATCCAGCTAGTAACAATGTGCACAGCGGGATAATGAACTTAAAACAATTGTAATTAACAGGCTAAAACAAAGGATTAAAATTAAAAATGAATGGTGTGGTGCTTGCAGCTTGCTTGTAAAACAGCATTAGCCAACTTAATCCATTTTAATTCAGCGTGAAACCTACAGTGCAAATGAAATGGATTCAAGGGTCGAGTTCAGCTCCTGAGAAAGTGCGATACATTCACCTGTGACAATTCTTTCTGGAACGATAAAGTAAGGGAAGTCTCTTAAGAACTCTGAGTGACTCCATAAGGTCCCCAGAGATCAGGTGTCAAAGTTGTCTATCAGATGCCTGAAAAGAAAAAAGGGAAGCATTACTCAATGCTATTGTGAGACAGTTGTCATTGACTGATCAGGCCTTTTAAGCAAGCTTTCACAGTCAATGAAACCACCTGAATAGATGAAAGCCAGACAGCTTCTGACAAACAAGAGACTATGGAATATTCATTGTGCATCTGTGAGGGAAAGATTAATGTATTAGAAATTAAAATGGGACCAGACCGTATGATCTTGCTCTAACACTTGGCCAGACCTGTGTCACCCATTGCTAGCGCCTGAAGTCGACAGACAATTCTGCCAAGGTAACTGAGAATCATTAAGCATCCTGCTATTGTGCATGGTGAATAATAAAACTTTCCCCCTATTCTTTGCCTGGAGCTGACAATGAATAATTCTGGAGCTATTTGCAATGTTAACAGCACCTATCTTGCCCATCCATTCCTTTACGATAAGGATGGAAATATGCATTTCAACAGTCTGTACAGATACTGATTCACAGGCATTTCAAAGGACACCTGTCACTCAACTGAAGGACCTGTCAGTCTCCAATGTCTGACGGTGCCAAGAAAATGGCCAAAAAGATTATCTGTACTTTATTTCTTTTTTCCCCCTCAGATTATAACACTGTTACATTTGGCATAGACTGACAAGTGATTTACACTCGCAACTGTAATGTGTTTAAGCTAGAAAAAAGCTATTCTCTTAGGCAGCCTTATTCTTCCAAGGTTTACAGCTGTATCATATATACTATCACAAATGTGATCTGAACCATACAGAATGTCATTATGCTAGATATTAGAAGCATTTAATCTGTTTGCTAACAAAAGGTGACATTGATAAAGCCATATCTTTGACGTAAGGCCCAGAGAAGCTAAACCAAGTTTTCAGAAATAACAAGTCAACTGCAGTTCTGGAGGTACACCCAGTGTGTTTCAAAACTTCATTAAAATTAGTAAGAATGAATAAAGTTCTTTGGGTCTTTTGCAAGAAAATGGGGCCAGTTTCTATACTAAGTTATACACAGGTAAATCTGCAGTAGTTCCATTGTAACTAATATAAATATGTGAATGAATAGGTAACTGAGAACAGAATTTAGCTTACAATCTGCATTTTTATTTTGAAACTGTGTCATAATGCAGATATTTACACAAAAATGTTTTAAGTGCCTTAAATGTATAAGATTTCAGGAAGCAGTGGTGAGCAAACTTCCATTCTGTCTTTATGAAAGTATTCCTCAGTTCCTTAGGGATGTGACCATATTTCTGTCTCTGATCTGGGGCCCACAAATGTGAAACCACATTTGTACCAGAAAAGAGCACACACAGATAACAGACTGGAGATTCTGCTCTCAGTTACATCAGCCTGAAGGAGTAACTCCACTGAAGTGTGGCCTTAAACCAGTATAAAATCAGTATAACTGAATTCAGAATCAGGCCTATGGGTTTGAAAGCAAATGCTGGTGCTGAACATAGTGGTCAAAACTTGGCATTGATTTGTAAGCATCATCCCACACTGATATCCAGCACAAACTGCAAAATGTAAAAAGAATACAGTAATAATAAATAACTTTTTATATCATAACACCATTTATTTGCATTGAGAGGATTTTTTTATGAGTGCTACTATATGTTATTGGAACCAATGGGGGGATCTGCTTAAACATCAATGGGATGATGTGACCTTTGGTTTGAATGAGATGGGTATTGAGAGAGGGTCTTAGTATCCACCTCACAGGCCAGTTCCTCTGCTCAGATAAAGCTGAGTTTATGCTAATTAGAATGAGGAAGAACAAACTAAAAATCACACCTAAATGTTTAAGTGAAGAAATGGAGATGGACCTTGTTCTTTTATCAAAAAAGTTCTTGGTCAATTGTATTAGCTGCTTGCTGATCCGTACACAATCTTGTGTGCTGTTTCATACAACACTGCTAGCAATCCTGTTCCCATGCTCACTTTGCATTCTTTATACCCAAAGTTGTCTGCAAAAGGAAATATGAAGAAAAGACATTATGCCTTTTCTCCTTTGTGCTTCATTTTGCTGTTTAAGGCAGGCCTCAGAGTTTTTTCTCTGCTTGACTTCTATGTTAGAAGTTCAGATCTTGTATTCTTTTTTTTTCCTGGAAGGAAACTAGAGAACCTGAGCTATTGAGAGGGGGCGTGATTTTTAGTAAGTAGAATCTAATGTACAATGTTATAAAGTTTGTATTTAAAATTTAAGAAATGTAGTGCGTTTGCAGAGTGCTAAAGACTGAGTTCCTCTGTTTAGCCATTGAACAGGTAGAGCATTGGCAGTAGCAATGCCGGCTGTCTCACACTGCACTGCCTCATCATGTAGGCAAGAGTGGACAGATCAGCCTCCATGCCCCATAACATCCTGGGATGCCTGCTGACACTGACAATCAGAGTGCTAGCTAATGTCACCTTTCTGTGACCTGGAGACCTGTCCTCTGGAAAACTGTCTGTCTCTACGAATTCCTTTCACATAGGCCACTAAACAGCTTCCAAATGGTAACAATTTTGAATCACTAATCACAGTTTGGATATGAACTTTGTGACCTTACAAAAATCTATCCCAACCTGGGGTTTTGCTTCAGTACTTCCCTCTGGCTCTCCATCCTCATCCTCTCAGACATACACACTTAATGGGAGATGTTGCAGTTGTCAGAGTTTTGCATGTAACTTTCAGAAGTAGAGACAGAGCATTTCAGCGAAGGGACCTCAACTGTGAAATGCCATACCACAAGAAATCAGACTGACCCCAAACCTGACCACTGTCAGAGCATGAGGTAACCCCGCCCAGTGACAAGGGCTGACTTGGCAGGGTTGACAAAAGAAAAATGAAGAGTTTAAAAAAAAGAAAACAAACCAAAACAAAAAAATAAGCAGCTGAACTGAGGAGTAAGGCAGATTTTGACCCCTTACAATTGGGCTACTGAATTTCAATCATCATCAGTTCCCACAAGGCCTGGGTTTGCTCTCTACAAACCTCTTATCTAAGAATTTGCTAGTTCAATCTGTCCTTAGGTCTGAAATGTAACAAAAAACCCAGCTCAGCATGGCATGGTTGACACTGGTATCTAAGCAAAAGAATTCGAGAGGAAATGGCAAAATTGCAGGGAGAGCTGTGGAACCTCTCCAAGTGACTATGTACTTTAATGTAGCCTGGGAAATTAGTAGATAAATCTTCCTATCTCAAATTAGCTTTGCTAAGGAAGGAAACAAGCTCTCTGCTCTCTTAGTACTAGTCAAATAGTAGCTTAGTTCACAAGTGAAAATGAGTTTGTTTGTCTTATCTCCATTTGTGCAGATAACAAACCCACCATGTGCAGAGTATGCCACAGTTCCACCTGCTTGCACCTTCCCCAGGAGGTACCCAAAAGCAAGGATGTCTTAAGTCAGATTTTTGCGACATTTGGAGTCTTCAGTTGGGTTTCTGCCTGGCTCATGAGTTCTACCGGTCTCTACTTTCACAGATACCAAATTAACTCAAGCATTGAACAGCTACATTTATAGAGTGATTTCTATCCCCCTGAAAATCCTTCTTAATCTGTCTGTATTGTGCTCTGGTATCCCTCCCTTCCACCATCAGGGCATAACAATACCTCTGTGCTTTCAGGGCCTGGCACAGCCGCCTGTCCAGGCTTCCCTCACATGGGAGAAATTTTGAGCTGTCCTTTTAGGGCAACATTACGGTCACTTGGCAGCACTCTGGCAGCACAAATTACCTTTGTGGGGACATGTCAAGTCCTCCAAGAATTGACACAGATACTGCCACCAGAAGCAAGCACTAGCTGGCAACATCAGAAGGGGACAGTGTCTACAGCACATCCTTTCAGCCTATCATAAAGAATCCTGCCTTGCAAAAGCATGATTCTTGTTGCACCAGCCACACCCGCCAGTGCCCATGCGCCCCTTTGCTGCATCAGCTGCCTTCATCACAAACAGGGGTTATCTGTCCAGGCACTGTTTAGGAAATCTAGTTAGATGTAATGATTTAGAATCTCTTTTCTTTAATAGCTGAAAAGTTGCTGTGGCTTTTTTCTAAGCCCCGTTCTGGACGCTCACAGAAACACACACTTCCTTCTCATTTATCGCAAATACTTTCCAGATTATTTGGTGCAAATTCTTCCTCTACAATCTTTCTATTGTCACTTTTAAGCAGCCTCTGCAAGTAAAAAGGCTTGAGCTCATGAATGTTCACTTTCTTTCTGAATCAAGTAGGCAGACACAAGCATGAAGAAAATACCATAAGATGACTCAGAGTTTCTGTGACTGTGTTCGAGTTCTTTCCATTTTAGAAATAATTTTAGACGGAGTGAAACAAATAATGATGTGTTACGTGTCTCGTCTGTCATTACTGTGCCTGGCCTACAAATTATAGGCCTGTTCTGCCACCCTTGGTCAGGCTGAGTAGCATTTACTTGTGCAGGTAGCCCCATTAAGATCAATAGAAGTACTCTTTGGAGTCAACATTACTCAAATGAGCCAGATTTTCAAACGGTGTAAATCAGCATTTCTCTGATCTGGTCCAGTGTGAACAAAGGTGGCAGGATAGAGCCTATATTTACTAGGGCCTGATTCTCCTTGCCTGGCACTTTGTGTAGTTATTCGCCACCAGTACAAAGCACAAGCAAAGTGGGTGTAAAATGTTGCCATGCAAATCTAACAATATTTTACATCCATGATAAGTTGTTGTGAACGTTTGGTAAATCATGACACTTAATTTTCAGCAGCCGCTGTTTATGCTACTCACCCACTATAAAACATCTGATTCCTTCAGCCTCCAAACACCTTCTTCATTTGGGTGCATTGGCACTCACGTTCCTGAGGCAGATTTCCTTTTCTTATAGATGTGTACACTGGTTCTAGCTTACTATCATGTTAATGGCTTTTTGTGTTCTGTTATTTGTAGCTCAGAATAGGAATATGAATCATCACCCAGTTCCAAATCCAAACCTTCCCGAATCATGGGTTTGGCGATTCTGAGGCCTCTCTAATATTTAGTATGTGCTCCACATGAACTGATTGCACTGCTTTTTTAACCAAAGTGTTAAAAACCATTAATTTTACAGCAAAACCAAGTGGAGAGCAGACCAAAATTAGTCAATACATACTCATGAATGAATGCATGGTTGCTTCTTTGGCATGCATAGTAAATGCTTTAAAACAAACAAGATGAGTGAAAAATCTAAAATGAAATGCTGAAGTTTTATTTTTAAAAATGGCTATAAAGAATCCATATAAAAACCTGCAGCTGTCTTGTTGCTGATGACAAACTAAGAATGTCATTGTCACTAGTGATAGCATCACACTGCTATCACATTTAACAACAGTAGTAGCTAAATGAAATCATCTCTTCATGTTCCTGTTTTGACTATTGCCTATCTGGTGACATGGCTTTGAGTCCCAGCTGGGGAATTTAAACTCCAAACATGATTTCCATGAGTTTCCTGATATCATTTACATTGGTGATGGGGAGGGCAGTTGCCCTTGAGGCAGAACAAAGATGTTTTCAAAATGCCAAAATGCCATTTCAAAATGCCAGGGGAAAAAAGTGTGTGTGGGAGAAAAGGAGTAGGAGAAAATCTTGTGAGTTAGAGGAGAGCGTGGCAAAATAAGGCAGAAATCTCTAGAGAGAACAAATTATAATACTACTCTGACTCCCTTTCCCGCCCCACTCCTGTTTTTTAAGGATGCACTTGCAACATATTTGCTATTAAATGGCCCCCGTGCAATTAGTAACATGGTGCTCTCTTTCCTGATAGCAGTTATCTCTAATCTAATCAAGTGGGTATTGGGGCAAATATTTAAAATATTAACACATTAGCTAAAATTTTATATCTGCCCTATATATGTATTAAAAGCTCATTGAATACAGCAGAATATAGTTTAAACCCTTAAAACAGAGCCAAACCTTGCAACACATCTACAGGCAAAATTCTCAGTGAAATCAAAGTACATTTTTTGCATGTGTCAGGGTTACAGGATCAGGGTCATAGCTAAAGTAATGGTAAATGACATTAGTGTTTCATATTTATTCTACCTCAATGACTCCAATATAAAATTCACTCAGTGTAAAAGTCAGGGCAAGAATTTTATAACTGTCAATGCTGCAAAGTTGACCTAGTGTCTGAAAAATCATGCTGTGTTCTTTTTGCTTTGTATATCATTGCTCATGAGTGAGGTAGAACGGAATCCAACTTACTCTTCTAATGCTGCTGTATATTGGCTCTGCAGTTCTATCTAACCAATATGGCCAATTTCTTTTTTGAAATAAGAATGCCTGGGGTGTCATAAAGTTTCCTGTTACATCTAACAAGACTCTCATGGCACTAAGTGGCTGCACATTAGAGGAGGATCTGGGTTATGACTTTTAATTCCCTGAGTTGACTATTTAAAGAAAACAAAAGATTCTTCCTATTTAGAAATCACATTCATACATACATACAATACTCCATAGGTTTCCTGAGCAAATGCCCTCCATGAGGAGAAATGGCCAGGCCAAGCAGTAGCAGTAGCTGGACATCACTTTATATTTTTATTGTTAAAAATGTTTTTGATGAAATTCACTAATAATGAAAGGTGATGTCTGCTATGGAGCATGAATTCCTCCATTTATCCACAGACTATGTACAGCACAGACAGCAAAACCATACACTTCTCCTAACACATCAACATCAACCCATAGTTACAACGCGGGGGGGGGGTCTACATGTCTCTCAGCTTTATAAATATCCTCTTATTTCTACCCTCAATATGACTGCAGGGGTCACTCAAACTCATATCTATGCTCTCCCACCAGTTTCTGTATGTGGTTGCATCACTGCATTGGCTTTGGTCTGGAGGAAGCATCTTTAGCAAAGTAAAAGTAGTTCAGTGTCCACACCCAATCAGTCCTTGATCTCTGCTGTGAGTGGTAGCAAAGATGCCAGTTATGTCAATTGTGGTGGTGATTTTTATGTTTTGGATTCATGCCAGTGAGGAACTGCACTGACCACCCATTCCTGGCCACCAAACTAACCTTCAGATAGTGACAACTTCTGGTCACAGATTCACTACTAAGGTTATTGTGTTTTCTCAGAAATGTCCCATAAAATGTTTGTCATACAGAAATTTCATTTTTCACAAAATAGCCATGCAATGGCCTTATCTGAAATTTACAAAGTTCTTGAGCTGAGAAATTTTTAAAGTTTTAATTTCAAAATGTCACATTTTCACTTGAAAACAGGTTTTTGGAGTGGGGTTTTTTTTAGTTGAAAAAGACATATTTTTCCATTCAGAAACTATCTTTTTCAAATGAAAAATTGGGCCATGATTAAAAATTCAAAATGAAACAGGATATTCTTGACACTCAAAGTTGTCCCATTTTGTTTCACACATATCTACTCACTGTTGAGCTACCCTGATAGGAGCTTCAGGTTTTAAAGGTTTCATTTAGATATATTTTAAATGATTATTTACAGGCTCTCTGGTCCTTGTGGTGGACTGATGCCTTCTGCTATTGTTAAGAAACATTTTGAAATAACTTTTGAAAAATAACTACTTAAAGCCCTGCCCTGCAGTAGCTGCCTTAGTTTTATTACTGCATGTAGCCTGTATTAGGTCCAGATTGTCAGAAGTGCTGAGCCCCCACAACCCCTATTGAAGTCAGTGGGAGCTGCAGGTTCTCATTGCCTCTGAAAAAGCAGACCCTTAAAGGCCAGTTCAAGTGGGCACTAAATCAATGTTATACCAGCTTGGTATTCAGGACAGACTACAATCCCTTTGCTGTTTGTGAGTATAATATGGAATCTGGTACTCAGGCTGCCAGAACAAATTCAAATACCCAACTAAAGCAATGTCAATCAGCTCAGGTGTTGTAAATTAAAACCAACAAAGGAAAGATACAGATTTGCTCTGTTTCAGATGCATTGCAATCCGTTCTTCTCTTGATAGGACTGCAGGTGCAACCCCATGAGTGTAGGCAGCAGTAAGAATTCATTGTTTGACAAGGTATCACCAAGTCTTTTTAATTTTAATTGTAGAAAACTATATTCTATATGCAGTTAGGATCAGATCTGAAGCCCACTGAATTAAATGAATGTCTTTCCAATGACTTCAATGGCTCTGGATCAGGCCTCTTATCCTATATAGACTCTTGGACCTTGAGCTCAATATGCAAAAACAACAGAAATGAGCTGTGATACGAAAGAGCTGACAAATTTACTTAACTTTTCAGATTCCGTTTTTTCCAGTCAGATCTAGCAGACCAACAGATAGATATGCAGCAGGCTACATCGAATTTAAAAAAGAATAAAGCATTTTACACTAGCAACAAATAATATTTTTTTATTTCACAGTATCTTTCTATGCCCTATCAACACTGCAGTATTTCTATTGCTAAAATCCTCCACTGAAGTGAATGGAATGCTTACCCCATTGATCTCAACAGAATTTTACATAGTTTGAATTATATCAGATAATATTGGCTAAATACAAATGAAATGGTAGCTGGTGTATCTTATGTGATTAGAGAATTGTTCTGTGAGCAGATTAAGCAGTGGTTTCATTGAGTGTTGCTTAATTTTCACTGTGTAAAATCTGTTGAATTAAATTGGATTCCTGTATCAGTACTTCCAGTGGCATTTCTTATAAGAATATGGAATCAGATGTGCAAACCAAAATAAGCCAAACAAACAAAACAACTTGGTTAACTGGAAGTTGCTGTATTAACTATTCTAACTCATACAAAAACTAAGACTAAAATATTAAGGATTTTTTTACATAACTATAATGTTTTCCTTGTAGTGTACACATTCACTTACTAATAAGATAATCAGGTAAAATTTTACCTGAAATATTCTGCATTCATAGCAACCTTCACTCTGACCCACAAGATATACATTTATAAACTCTTTCAACTCATACATCACTGTTGGCTTTGGAATCTATGAACCTAGCATATACATTTCTTCTGCTAAAAGGAATATCATTAGTTGTGTATATGTTGAAAGAATGTATAAACTTCACTTTAAATTAAAAACTCAGCACAGCCTTAACTATACAATCACAGCACCATAATTAATACTGTATATAAAAATACTGTATTTTGGAAATAATAGAATTGTTACTCTGTTCTTTAGCATGACCCTTCATTTATGTTACCATTGACAAAAGCAAAGGGTTGTGCTTGTGTAAAGGTAGTGTAATTTACTACCCATCTAAAATCTGAGTTTGGTTGTTACGGTTGCAGGCTGGAAAGGACTGGGAATGTTATGGAAGGAACACACCAGTCCTAGCAGGACAGATTCCTTTCTGTTGCAGTGATCCTTCTGTTGCAGGCTGGCAGCTCTGGAGGGAACTGCATCAAGTCAGAGGATCCCAGGACAGTTATCACTTGCCGGACCTTAAAAGTGAGAGGAATAAATGGAAATTAGGGAGAATCCTTGGGGACACGAGGAGGAGACAACTTTCCATGGGAGTTGTCCTTCTAAGTCCCTTGGGCACAAACCTCAAAAGTTTGTCTGGCCTAGTGGATTGGGTGTACTGTAAACCAGAAACTCTGGAATACAACGTTGCTGTGTATCATAGAGTGCCATGAGCTACTAAATTTACAGTACAACAGTGGACCTAGTAAGGGTGGAGTAAGATTAATTGTTAAAGTTCATGCTGATGGAAACTTTTTTTTCATTTCTTGTATCTGAAGATTTAAACAAATCTTTAACAGTGACTTGCAAAGGAGGAGGGGATTAGAGGGACAGGTTGTTCTTTTCTTTGCTTCTTCAATGGATAAAGAAAGATTTGCAGTTTTTAAAGTTTTTTTGTTTGTTTGTTTGTTTTGCCTGCTTGTTTTTTACCCTAGAAATACCATGAATGTCAATCCTGCATTCCCAATTTGCAGGAAGTGTTTTGAAGGACCCACAGACGTGGACAGGGATCTTTTCAGACCTTAACTGAAGAGGCAGTTTGTTGAATTTTTAACAAACAGATCTTTGCTTCCAACAATTTACTGCAAGTTTAAACAGTGGGGATAAAAGTCAGTCTACATCAGGGCCTGATTATGCAGCACTGCAGTCAGGGGGAAATTTGACATTGACTTAAATGGGAGTATAAGTGGCCTCTTTATCAGGTTTTATTTGCTTAGCATATATGACATCACAACCCTGTAACATATGGCATCATAAGTCTATTAGCGTTCAAATCATCCATAAGAGTATTCTTGGGTAATGTAGAAAACATACTGTAAAAACAGTTCAGAACAAAACAAAAAACAAAAATCCACCACTACCTTTCAGGCCTTTTTTAAAGATTAGAAAGCTCGGGCGGAAATGAAAGCACCAACCCCGTTGCTTCCTTTTGCAGATCATCTTTAACTTTATTTTAACTTAGTACCAATGTAGTAACTATTATTTCATACAAGAATAAAAGAAAACAGAAAGTGAGGTGTTGACACTGACGTTAACATTCTATTAAGAAAAGTTCAACGGAGTTCAGCTTTTGGAGTGTGTCCAGCTGTCTCTTCTGCAATGTATATTCAAGAGGTTTTGACCCCACCATATTTTGGAAGCAATGAGCAAAAATTAACACTGCAGGAAGTCTGACAAACTGTTGTAACAAGTTCTCAATTTCCCCCCAAAAGCAGTAATATCTAATAAATCTCAAAAGGAAGAAAATATGAATCAGCTTGCAACAGACTTCCACAAATATCGATAGAATAGATTGTTTTAGTAAACAGTTTTTAAAACCATGCAGTTGGTCTTTAAATACATTATATGTTCCCCACAATGACAACATTAAAAAACCACGTAGAAAGATATTTCTATGTCATGTGAAATAGAACATTCTTCCATTGTATTGGCTATTCATTTTAAATCTATAACTCTGACTCCTGAAAGCATTACAAATGGACTAATATTTGTGTCTTTCTTTTGGCAGCATGTGGTTGTAAACAAAAGTTTAGAACAACATGTGCTATAGGTTAAGAAAATGCACAATGAGCCTCTTTCCAGCTGATTTATTCCCCTGAATGGGTGTAGAAAATGCTCTCTTTTTATTTCTGGACATCTTACGTTTAATAGAACACTGAATCCAGCCACCGTCCCACTAAATTATCAGGCAAAGGCTGAACCCTGTTTTTCTTTTGAAGAACAACAAGGGCAATGAGATAATTTGTGGATCTGGGTTTCTAATATTAAATAATTCTTACCATTTAAAACAGTTTTTTTAGGAAATATTTTATAGTTAGAGAAATAGTTTTTGACATTTTGGGGGGGGGAAAAGAACAATGGACCGTTTACAGGTCTACACAGTAGATTAATGAATCTAATTGAGTCTGTAGGGAAATGCTTCAGTTTAACTACTGGAACTAATTTATACATTCACTACATCGTAATAAGTCAATTTAAGTTTCTGGAAATAAAACTGGATATCCTGGGTATAGATTTGAACTATAAATTTCTGCAAGAAAGGAGTCTGTGTGTTCATTATACATTGTAAAATTACCATATGGACCTGTCAACACTTCTTAGCACAGCTTTGTAATAATGTCATTTAGTTTAACATTGTAATGTGCCAACTGAATTAATGTGTATGACACAATGAATGCCTCCCAACCGCTGGTTCTGGGGAGGTTTGCAACTTTTAAGAGATTCTTCTTATGCAAAAGAGTTTCTTGCACAGCTAATATCTAGCCTTTGTTATCAACATTAATGAGTTCCAAAGAATAGTTCAACTTCCAGCAACTACATCTGAAGTTTCTGAAATGAAGACATGACAATTACAAATAAAATCCCAATTCCTATTATTTTTGCCTCAGCTCCTCTTTTCAAATCTCATCTGAAAACCTATATTCCCAACCTTGAATTTACTTCATAAATTCTCTTTCATTCTATTATTTATCTCTCTGAAAAGCATTCTGAGATACAGCTGATATGAGTGAAACTTTACAAAATAATGTTGTGTTGTTCTGAATTATTTTATGCTTGCTACTTTTCTCATTCCTGGTTTTTTATAATTTTGTCATGATATTTTTTTTATTCAAGAGCTCAATAGTAAGTAGAGTAAGAAACATTTATGGTACATTTTGATCTCACTCACTCTTATCATTTGTATTCTCAGTTTGAGCTTGCAGCCTTGATTTCTTTTGTGTAGAAATTAAAAAATAGAAAAGTGGCAGAACATCGTTGTCTTGTTTGAATGGTGTCAGGTTTGGCAGAGGTCCCGCTGAACTTTCAGGAAATCTGGATCTTACAGGAGCTAATGCATGTCTTAAAAAAGCATAGAGCTTACAGAAAAAATAAACCAAATTGTAAGTAGTTCACTTCCCCTAAAAATGAAGGAAAACTTTCACAAATATTGGGCCTCCTGCTGTACAAGTCAAACTAAACTCTCACTGACTTCAGTGGGAAGCTCTTAGTGTAATTAACTGCAGAGTTAATTAGGATGTGAACACCCAACATGGCTTAGCTCAGATGTGATCAGCCACACACAGCAAAGCTACACTTGACTGCCTGAACTGGTGCTGTACCACTTGTGTCAGGTGCAAGCATTTCTGGGAGCATATCCCATGGTTCTCAGCACTTCAGTAAGCTGAGCCACTTTATCCCGTATCCTCTAGGGAATTGCAGGAAGTAATTGGAGAACTATCACCACTCCAGTGATTTAGCCTGCATCCTCACTACAAAGTGGGTGGGATACCAGCCTGAGTGTAAGCAGCACTGGGCTTTAGCCTATAATTCAGGATGGGCCAGCTAACTTGGATGCAAAGCACTATCTATCACACTTGGGTGAGTTTTTTGTGTGTGGATTGGGGGGAGGGAGATTAGCGGCAAGTAACATTGCAGTGAAGAAGATAAGTCAATAGTGTGTAAGTCAAAGCAGCAACCCATCTTCCCAAACACTGTATTATTTTCTAAAAATAATAAATAGGATTAATGGTGTAGACACCATACAATTATGAAACACTTTCATACCTTTGTAATTTTCATTAAGATAGAACAGAAATGAACTATACAAGCCAATTTTAATAACAAGGAATAGATTTATTTTTGCTATAGTATGCTCCAAAGTTCAATGCATTCATTTCTTTTGTCTCACTTTGAGGATCATGTGCCAGAATTGCTGCTGTTCCACGCTGGGGTTTCCCCTCACTCAAACAGAGCAAATGCCAGTCAGTCCTTAGCGCCAGTCAAACATGATCCAGTTAACTCTGTCTTTGAGATGTTGTCTACACCAGTATTTTCTTAAAACGTTTCCCTGAGTTCAGCTCAACAGCAGGTAGCAATACTGTTACTGTAGATAAGACTCCAGAGGTTGACAGTGTACTAACCATTATATTGTGCTATCTATATGTGCCATGAACAGGATTAGATGACTTGGTATTTAAAACACCAATGTCCAGTCTAAGGCCAGGTCTACACTATAAAGTTAGGTTGACCCAGCTATATCTCTCGGGAGTGTGAAAAATCCACACCCTGAGTGACGTAGTTAAACCAACCTAACCCCCAGTGTAGACAGAGCTAGATCAATGGAAGAATTCTTCTGTTGACCTAGCTCCCATCTCTCTGGGAGGTGGATTAATCATGGGAGAACCGCTCCGACTGCAGTAGCAAGTGGCAAGTAGCAAGTAGCAAGCTCCCATTGCAGTGCTGTAGCTATGCCACTGTAGAGGTTTAAGTATAGGCGTAGTCTTAGGGTATGTCTAACACCATTGGGAAGCACTACTTAAGCTAGTGTGCTAAACAGTGCTGTGTGCCGCAGTGGCTCAGCTTGCCACCCAAGTACAATCCTGTCCCACCCCCGGGCACGTATTTGGGTGGCTGAGACTGCAGTGCCATTGGGCTATCTGTGAAAAGGTAGCTAGAACGTTTGGCCTCGATGCCATTCTTTGTAACCACATTACTCCACTACAGTAAATCAGCTGATCTGAAATGTACCAGGCATGCTAGATTAAGGGCCCAATTCTGCTGTCCAAGATACATGGAGCTCTTATTTATTTCAGTGACAGAAATACATGCAGCACAAAAAAATGTTGGCAGTGGGATTTTCCAAAGCACTCAGTGTTGGCCTATCTCCGCTCCCAAAGAAGTCAATAGAAGCAGACTGAGGCCAGCACTGAGTGCTTTTGAAAAATGTCACTCTGAAATTACTGAAATCTAGGCCAGAGTTCAGTGGTACCTTACTATACTAGCAGTTCTGTGGTTTCAGTGGGACGACTTATGTTGTAGGGTTTTATTCAGTATGAATAAAGATGGTACAATCCAACCCTCTTTTTGAGTCTGATCCAAAGGCCACTGAAGTCAAAGGAAAATTGACTTCAATGGGCTTTGGATCCTGGCCCCTTTGAAGCATTCTTCCTGAAAGCACTGTAGTAAGAGATCTAACATTTCCTTTCTGTATTTGCCCTCACCATCGATGTTGGGATTCTTGCTGTAATGCACATTGTGGTCAGCTATCTTGCAATGGGATCTGTTGCAGTATGGCCATACATTTTTATATCTTGTGAAAATAATTCAATGTGTTTTATACTGACACAAAATTAAAATAATAAGAAATCAATGCACAAAAGTCAGGAAATTCATAGTTAAGGAGCAAACTTGGAATGGCGCATTTCAGGGAATCTAAATTGCTTCTAACCATTGAGCAGTCCATATATTCCCATGGGATCTGTGATGAACAGTAAAAAAGACTGTAGCAACATATGAAAAAAGTATAATATAGGACTTCCCACAATAAAAATTGTGCCTACCTGGTGGTGATACCATACTTCAACTTCTTAAGAGGCTAATTCTGTTCCCATTGCAATCAATGGCAAAACTCCCATTGACATTGCAGGGAACAGGGCTGAACCCTAAATAAGTACCAGGTAGCATCAGCAACTCTTCCACATAATTGCCAAAGTGGGATGATATAGTCTGAAAAGGAGAGGCATCAAATGAAAAGACATTTAAGTAACCTAGAATAACTGAAGAATAACACAATTTGCTACAACAAAAGTGTCAAAAGAGAAGCGATGCACTGTCCATGCACTTAGAGTTCCATCGGACATGGTGCTAAGCAATGCCAGGAGATGAGCACTTTCAATTCTCAGTGAAGTCAATGGGAGCTGAGATTATGTAATGGCTCCAGAAGTGGCTTTATTCCTTACAGGAGCAAGCCCACAGCAAACAATCCCCATTTCCAGTATATGCGGGCAGCCACATACACAGAGTCATGATGATAGTGCCTTTACAAATTCCTGTAGTGTGGTGTCTTTATCTTAATGAAAATGACTGGATAAAGGAGCAGTCTGAATGCTCTCAGCATAACAGTGGAATGGATAACTCTCTTTCAGATTTCTCTTATTTACACAAAATACTAGTGTTATGATAATGTCTGCTGTATTCTCAGGGAGCAGGGATTTCTTTGAAAAGAGTTTAGATGGCATCTCTGGGCATATGGGTATGGGTATATGGCACAGGGTATACGGGTATCTGTCATGCAGTATTTAAGATTTTTTGCCCTAATTTTATAGGGTTACTCAACCTTTTTTGACCACACCTACTGTTCTGTAGGACAAGTGGTTTTCACACAGATGCTGGGTTACAACTTACTCTACCTTTGATGGTTTTCCATTTTTTGTGTATTTTGACTTCTTTACACCAATTTTTCCACTATGGGATCATACAGCCCTAAGAAAGTAATGTCAAGCAATGCCTCTGGTTGCCTATGAAAACTATGACTCTACATATTAAGAGAGTGAGCAAATGTAAAATTCCATTTAGACAAAGCAAACCTACTATGAACTGAAAGAGTGAGCACACACACTCCCTAAAATTTCCTATCTCATCAGGGTCTTGAATCTTGCATCTAGTCCATGTGCAGAATTCCCACTGAGGGAATTATAATGGAAATGCACAGAGAGTCCTAATTATAGCAACTGCCCTGAAGGCTGCACTTAGGAGCACAGAAGGAAGGAAGATTTTTTCAGTAAATCTTACCGTCTTTGGGACAAATGCTGCAGTGTTTACTCCTTACTGCCATTGAAGGTAATGGGACCTTTGCTGGTGTATGAACTAAATAAATCATGCAGAATTTTGCCCTTTGTCCTTTATTTGTCTACTTTTTTTTAATGCAATCCTCCTTACTTTCTGAAGTGACACTAGCGATTTCATAAAATATTATACCATTATGTTGGATGATAGTAGGGAGGTGGGTTGCTACTTAAAGGTGAAAAAAATAAACTTACTAATCTCCATGTAATTGGGCTATAGGCATCAAAGTGTGAAAGCTTTTCACTCTCTTCATTTATGATAGGCCTTCTTTACAGGTTGCAAATAAGTACCTACTGCTAGTACAAAAACTAAGATCACTTACCTGCAGAATGAAGCAAGTCCGTGTGGGCTGACTGCTAATGTTTACAAGCCGATGAGATGCTGCCATGATTTCCCTCAGGATACAGTCTTAAGTAAAGGACTAGCTGAATAACTAAAAATCCTACCTCAGTGAATTAGCTGAATAGGCTAATTCTCACAAATAGATGGGATTTAAGATATGATTCTAAGATTTTTTATCCAATTGCATAAATCTATGTAGGTCCAGATATACTATAGAATTACAGATATAGAAATATGTAAGAAGGGAATAAAAACATAATACAATATATATCCTGAAGATAGCAGGGCTCTTTTGCACGTTTCAATATTTGACATATATTTCTTTTGTTTAAAATGAATATCTTGAAACATAAGATTTCTTGGTAATTAAATATTGGAACTAAGGCGTTGAATAACTAATTACATATTAAAATACAGTAGTTATTTAAATTTCTGCACTCTGATTTCTTTTTAAAACTATAATGGTTAATGTCACTACTTATGCAGTCCTGTTAGCTGTAGCCTATAAAAAGATTATTATAAGTTTAGAGCATTAACTATAAATTCATCTCCCTACCTAATAAGCAACATGTTAATGTCTGAAAATCCAAAACACTTTTTAGAAGAGTTGAACGTTTTATTCCAGTCAAACAAATCTGGTGATGATGAAACAAATGATGATGGTGGGTATGTTGATAGTATAAGTGCCTTGTGCTCAAGAATACTAGAAAGAGTGATAAAGCGTAGAGCCTCAATTAGATCTTTGTTTTATTCCCCGAATGACTTGTATTTTTGCTGATATACAGTCAATGTACTAACTGCTGTTTTCCAATGCAAGGAAAATGCCCTTCATGAAAACAATATTAATTACATAGTACTGAAACTGTACACAATGCTTTATAATAGGTAGAAAGTGGTTGACAAAAAGCAAGTGCCCTTTATGAAAGATAAACATCTTCTAATGAAGATAGCTCCTTTGGATTCATTTGCCAGCTCCTCTCTAGCCTTATCACTTTCTCTGTAATCAAGGAAGTAAATTATTCCAGGTGGAATTCCTGTAACAGAGATGGGGTGTGCCTGATCCTGCTCTCAGTGAAGAAAATGAGAAAACACATATTGACTTCAATGGGAGCAGGAATGTGCCCTGTATTTCAAGAAATTATTTTAAAGAACATGGTGTCATCCAGGCAGTCAGTCTTATGGCTCTTTGTCTTTTTTTCCAATATTCATTAAGCACAAAAAAGTGATTCTGAGCAACTTCCACACAGGAATTCACCTCATGTTATTAAATCAGGAACATGGCAAAATACCCTGCAGGATTTGGGGATTTCAAAACTAGGCCCAGAATTCCATTCTGAGTTTCACAGATGGGACAACATACCAAGGAGTTGTGGATGAATTGTATTTGAGAATGCATAAGATCTTGAGAAAGACATACAGCAGAGTAAACAATTGGGAGGGCTCATGTATTCCTTGTGTCGGAGGGTAGCTGTATTTCAGATTATTTTCAATACCATCAGGGAGATAATTATTTCAAGTAATCATGATTTTCAGTCATCCAAACCTTCCTAAGAATTACTTTTACTGTATTTCTCACATGTGCCATTTTATCGGCTGCTACATACACATGATACATCATTCATGGCACCAGGAGCAAATAACAATAAGTTTGTCATAATTAGACATGCTCGTCCTAGAAACTTAGGGTCAGATTCACAAAGGGACTTAGGCAACTAAGTACAATATTCTCAGAACCACAGCTCAGCTGCTGCCCAACCCTGTAGTTGCCTATGTTTCTGCCAACGGGAATGAGCAAAGCTACATACGTCCTGATGCCGATCCTTAGCTAACAAGCCACTCAGAACTCTCTCTCACTTTTAGCCCTGGCAGGAGTCTCAAACAAAGCATTCCCCTGCCTATTTCCCAGATTGGCTATAATGGAGTGGTGGGGGGGGTGTCCCTGTTTTTTCATGAGAATGGGTGACCTTGCTTAGGCACCTAACTCCAGGAAAGGGTTCATGGCTGAGAATCCTCAGTGGAGGAAGGCGCCGATCTCTGACCTGTGGCCCAGATCTGTGGGAGTGAAGTGTCTAAGTACCTTTGTGAATCTGGGCCTTAAGCCCCCACTTTCCTCTGCATTTTACTCCTGACCAGCTTAGGCAGCTCCCTGATGAACACATTGGCATCAGAGAATTCTGTTTTTCTAACTCTCCCCACATGTTTTATGGGAATCCTGAATTGAGAATTCCCCTGGAGGGTAGGACACTTAGGAGTTAGACATTGCAATGCCAAAGTCCCTGTGTGAATCTAACCCTTGCTTGCTACATTCAGGGTATCATGGGCAAAATTCTGCTTTCAGTTACACTGGTACAACTCTCCCTGGATTCAGTTTGGCCCAGTATTTTTCACTTGCAGTCAATATAAATGAACTGGTTGACAGACACTTACACATATCCTACACTCCTTGTTTCCCTTTAATAAATCCATAATTGTACATGCTCATGCATATTTGCTATGCTTCATGCTTTTATGTCTCCTGTACAAACCTTACCTGGTTGAGAGAGGTCACTGTTCAGTGAGGATTGCCTGAGAGCTTAAGAATAAAGAGCCAGAATTGTTCTTTTAAATGTATTTAATTAACCATTTAAGCCTTGCTCTTAAAACAACCTCCACACCCACTTGGAGCATCTTGCAGGATCAGGGCCTTAAGTGAAACAACAGCAGCCTACCTTTGGCAATCAGGAAAACCTTGGTTTCAATAAGAAATATAAGAAAACTGTCTGTAAATTGTCAAACTATAAGGCCATTCCTCGCCGAAGTTCCATGAAACAATTGATTAGAAACAGTTATTGTGAGTTGCCCAGTGAGTTGTGAGTTGCAGTGAATATAACTGCATTCTAAAATGGGAAAAACTAATATTTACTGATCAATATTTCAATGAATTTCTAATGGCACTGTTATAGATCAATTTTCACATCAGGTAAGACAGGAAATTACATCTACAAAAAGGCAATATATTGTCACAGGTCTTGGAAAGTGACTGCAATTTTATCAAATTCTTTTTTTTTTTTTTAAAATGAAAGTCAGGGTTTCCCAGCCAGCACCCTGCTTTTTTATCTTATTTCCTCCACCGTCTTTGAGTATAACATGAATGCAGTACAAAATCTTGGACATTCATAAAAGATCAACTTTAGGGGGATTTTTTGAGACTCATGGGCTGGGATAACTTCAGGTGCTTTAGGATAGGATTGTGCCTAGAACTGGGAGAACTCTGAGGGCAGCATGACCCTGGAGCCAGAAGCCTGCATAAAAACCATGCTACAGTGGAAACTCTGCCATCCTTTGACAGGATGTTGCACACACTTCCCTCTCCACACAGCCAGCTACAATGACCAGTGTTGGGGGAAGGGCCACAATTAGAGGCTAATACTGAATAGGATACCAGCACAATGTCTCCACTCACTCCCTACCACAACATCATGTGCTCCCTGATCACACCATGGCTATCACTATACAGGGTGCCAATGGGAGAGGCATATTGTACCTGCTCCCTCCACTGTGCACTCATGCCAGGCCAGCCACGATGTGGTCCTTAGCTTCCAAGTTCCTGACTGTGGAGTTGATCCTGCACCACTGCAGAAAATGAGAGTTTTGCTGTTGGCTTCACTGAGAACACGATCAAACCTTATCACCTTTGTGCTGGGATCATTGTTTTCTCTTTAATCCATGGGTGAATTATTATGCCGAGGGTTGGAGGTGGGATGGAAGTTGTTTTGATTTGTAGATTGTTTTATTTTGCATAAAAGAGCACCTCTATGACTGGCATGGCTCCTGAAGCTGCTCTCAGCTGCCTGCAGAGTTCTGAGTGAAATCACTGCACATTTAGCAGCCACTAGACTGCGACCAGTGTTAGCAAAAAATATACTTGCAGGGGAAAAATATGACCAGTCTGTAACGTTAATGTTTGTCAATGATTTTTAAAAAGAAATCCTTCAATCACAGGTGTGTATATAAATCTCCCCACTGTATTTTCCACCGAATGCATCCGATGAAGTGAGCTGTAGCTCACGAAAGCTTATGCTCAAATAAATGTGTTAGTCTCTAAGGTGCCACAAGTCCTCCTTTTCTTTTTGCGAATACAGACTAACACGCCTGCTACATTGAAGCCCTTCAATCACTGTTACTTTGTTTCGCATCTACCATTGTCAATAATACCAAGATTCATAGAAGTATGTTTATAAAATAATTATGGGAGAGGAACATGTTTGATTTGAAATATTTGTCCACACCAGTGAGTCTTTCTGGCTTAATATGGGCTGGAATTAAATACGTTGCTAAATCCTATTTTGCTCTTCAGAAGAGCACATATTTTACGGTATTTCAGTATAAATACAATAGCGCCCTCTGGAGGGCTTGACCACTTTGCATGACTTCCACAAATCAGTGTCTGCTTCTGTTAATCCAATATACTTTCGTGGAACCAGATGTATTTTGAGCTTTGCTAACTGCAATTTGGTTTCACTTAAATGTATAAATACAATTTATTTTGTCATCCTAGCTTTATATTTTCAGTGTTCAAATGTAATAAGTAAACTTTTAATAAAACACCAGTTCTTGTCAATTGCTGCTTAACTTGACTGTGTTAATAGCAATGGAAAATATTTTCTAAAGTAGAAATAACAACTAACATTTGTTAGCAACCTTTGTGCCAAGCATAGACACTCTAAAAAAAATACACACAGAGAACACACAGCACACACATGCACATTGGGAAAGAAGAAGAAAGGTTTCTCATGCAAATGGTTCAGTCTCTCATATATAAGTAAGGCTACAAGGTTGGGGTTTTTTTTTAAGAATTTTAGCAAAAGTCATTGGCAAATTAAAAAAGACAAAAATCATGAAAGTAGAGGAAAACACCCAAACAGATATAGACATATATATATACATATATATATATATATATATATACATATATATATATATATATAAATAGTATCTAAAATTACAAATGTACAGAGACAAATTCTTTATACTTTCCTCCAAAATTGCATAAGCAAATCATGCACTTACACACATGGGAACTTAATTGCACATTGACCCACTTTGCATATGCAAATATGAGATTTTTGTGCTGATATTAGGTTTTGAAAATTTTGTCCCTCATATGTCCCCTCCCCCCCACAATTTTAGTCCCTATGACAAGAAAGAACATGTGCTGTGTGTGTTAACAGTGCAGTGTCCTGAACACAGGAGTTTCCAGACTGCCGTCGACCTTTGAAAAACCGTTCCAGCTTTCCAATTTTTTTTTAAACCCAGGGAGCGGGGGAGTGCTCTCATGTTCTCACTAAGAGTCCTTTGTGTAGCTACAGGGTGTTTTGCTGTGCTCCAGCTCTTCGTTTTCCTCCTATGGCATTGCAGAATCTCAGCTTTTACTTTGCAGCTTTCTGGGCTCTTGTTGGAGTTGGTTTAGTTGTTTACCAGTATATCCGCCCACCATGCATTTGCAGGCACCAACCCAAAAATGTGAGGCTGTGGATTTGTGTGTGTGTGTGTGTGTGTGTGTGTGTGTGTGTGTGTGTGTAAAATTATGAAAATCATGGAAGCCATCACTCCCATGACAGCTGTGGAAAAGTTCAGACTTAACCATAAACCATGCAGGAAATGTTTGGATTCTAAAAAGATCTGTTCCATAACATGTGCCTCTTGTTATGGGGTAAATTTTCAAAAAAGAAAGGCTCATCAATGGGAGAGAAGGGTCTGCCATACTTCCCTGCAGTCACTTCGCACCTTGCAGGACAAGACCCTCAGCCTATCATAATGCCATGAGGAGGAGGTAAGGGGATTGTGGAATTTATTCCCATGTTTTCCCACTTAACAAAGCCACTCTCTCATAATTATAAACATGGGAAGAGGAGACAGTGGCACCATGTTGCGAGATATCAATGTTAAGTGCATTTCATTGGAAATGTTTACAGCTTGTTCCTGAAAAAATAAATAGATCAAATTTTGCCCTGATTTACAACCCATGCAACTTCTGGAGTTTTGGAGAAGGTGTAAACGTGGCGGAATATGGGCCATTGAGCCTACTGTACTGATAGCTTAGCTCAGTTCTGGACTTGTGAGGAAGATTGCTCTTGTAATTAAAGCACTGGACTGTGACTCAGGAGTTTTAGCATTATTTCTTGACTCAACCACAGAGTTCCTATGCGACCTGGGGCAAGGCGTTTAATCACGATGCATCTCAACTCCTCATCTGTAAAGTGGGTATAATAATGCTTCCTTTCTTCCTACCTTTTGTCTGTCTTGGCTATTTAGATTGGAATCAGTGCTGACATTGTCTCTTTCTATATGTTTCTAAAAAGAAAAGGAGTACTTGTGGCACCTTAGAGACTAACAAATTTATTAGAGCATAAGCTTTCGTGAGCTACAGCTCACTAGTTTTCCTCCTCCTTCTCCACTACATCAAATACAAAGTTATCCACTTTAAGCTCCTTCGCAACTTAGTCCCTCACAATGTATCTGCACAATGCCTCCACATCCTCCACTCCACCAGTGACTGCCGACCAATTTGTCAGCATCTCCCTTCATGCTTTCTTCCATGTTGGCCCTTATGTATAGAACATCCTCTCCCACAACCCATAAAGTCATTACCCTGTCCTCTTTCAAATCCCTCCTCAGGATCCACTTCTATGGTGATGCCTATTGGAAACTGCCAAATGATAACTCCTAGAAAGGTGGCCAGTGGGTACTTTTGCTATTTATCCAATGAGTTTATATATAACTTATAACTGTGTTTAAGTAACCAAATCAAAGCCATCTAGCTGTATACATATCCATTGTATGTCAATGCTGCTTCTTATTACTGTTCCTCTTGATAGGATTATTTATTATTTGTATTTTGGTAGTACTCAGGGATCCCAATGTGCTAGGCACTGTACAAATATGTAGCAAGCAGACACGCCCTGCTCCAACAAACTTACAATCTACATATATATTTTCTTCTTCCCCTGTTTCTTCTGAAAGTTTGTTGCATCCATATGTTGCACTTTGTATAAATTAGACACTTAAAGCAGGGGCCCTATCTTTTATTCTGTGTTTGTGCCACCCTTTGGAAAATGGGGCCATGATCCTGATAAGGGCCTTTAAACACTACTGCAGTACCAATAATAAAATAATAACAATGTTATACTTGTAATGCAAAAACAATAGGAATGACTCATTCTTTGTCTGCCACATCGCTGGAAAAAACAGGCCAGGACCCTAAAGGCTTTTGTTTATTCAGAATTAAAGGGTATAAATGGTAACTAAAAAGGAATCAGTGAAACAATAGTCTGGAAGATAACAGCAGACATTAGAGTTTTCTCAAAGGAGAAAGATGAGGAATGTAGTGACGGCCCAGTGGAACTGATATACTAGATTTATCTCCTTCACTAAACTCTATTCATAAAGAGAGGCACTGGGATACAGTAAGAATCTCTTCCCATCTCTGGCATGGTCCAAGCCATTCTTTGTGACTGCTTTTGCTATTAGGCAGAAGTCAAAGAGGGTACAAAAATACTTATCCGGATCCATCCAAACAAGAAAGTAGGCTCAGAGATTCGTTGAATCATTCAGACTCATTTATTCATCCTACAGGACTTACAGCAAAACCAGGCCCATCTCTTCCCTTTGGCATGTGAAAAGTCTTAGGAGGGGGAGACCTGCCTGGAAAGTGTACCTTTGGGAAGAGATAAATCTGCTGCATGTTTCCTTCTTGTGAGTAAGTCTGGTGGGGTTGTGGAACCAGTATGGAGGCCGAAGGTCCTGTATGCCTCAGGCCATCTGGCCACCTCACAGGGCAGCCAGTATGGCTATTGTCCTTCTCAGACTGACAGTGGCTGGCCCTTCACCTATTGCATGCACTCATCCCTCAGCGATGTGCTGCCAAAATATTAACATTGGGATCTATCAAAAATGTTCCCCTCAGCCATCGATACATGTGACATTTCCTGGGTAAAATACTCTTCCTCACTGATTCAAAATAGCTTTGATTTCCACACTCTCCTCTGTCTACCCCACACAAATATCATCAGTTATATATCCTTCCCCTCCCATCAGAAAATCTATTCATTCCATACTCTCCCACTCTGAAATCCACCAGTCTTTCTCCTGCATTCACCCTCCACTGTTTCTCAACCCACCTTGTTTTCCTTTCCCCAGGTGGATCACTCTGGCAGATGTTCCTCACAGCAGCAGCAATGTTGATAGGCAACTCAGCCTGAAGTTTTTGATTGTGGGGAGGTGGGTAAAGCAGGAATTGGGTCCCCTGCGGTAAAGAGCTGGGTAGTCAGTTGAGGAACAAATCCCCTTTGGTCCTTAAAGTGGACACATCTTCTTTGACTGCTGGCAATTTCTCCTAGCTTGTTTGAGGTGTGGGAGAGTGGGTCTTCTCAGGCTACTGAAGGGTGGAAGCTTGGGTTTCCCTACAGGTGGGGAAACAATGCAGCAGGTGCCTTCCCGATGCCTGCTGTTGACTCCAAGATGGGCTGGCAGGTACCAGCAGGGAGAAAGGCAGGCTGTAGTGACACCAGGTTTCTCACCCAGTGGAGCAGTAGCTTAGCCCTCTTTCCTCTCCAATTCTTTGTTTTCTGCTGGAATAGCTGGTAAAGATGGGGCTGGAGGTGTTGCAGAAACTATTTGGTGTGTCACCAATGCATACCTGGATACCCCACTGACGTGCAAGCAGCTATCACTGTCAGACCAATAGCAGACACGCTCGGAGAAAGTAGAACAAGAAGAGTTGGCCATAGCACTATGCCAAGGATTGGGCTAAGGACTGAGGGGAGGCCTAATATGATGATTCTTTGGGATAAATCCCAAAATAAATATCTCATAACCATAAGCCATGATAATCGTGAGAGGAATTGGTTACATTTGGAGGAGAGGCAGAAAAAATAATTATTTCACAGTTCCTCCAGAAGTGGTAAGGCCTCGTTTGATATTAGAAAATAAGGTTCCATGTCAATCAAAATTTTTCACAGGAAAATAGTTTTCCATTGGAAATCAAAACTTTTCATTTTGATTGAAACTTTTGACCCGACCCAAAACAAAACATTGTGTTTCTGACTTTGCCTGAGCCACCAAGGCACTTCATGGGAGTTTTAGTTCTGTGTCCCTCCTGCCCCTCTTGCTTCCTGGAACCCCAGTTCCCTGGCTAGACTTCATCTCCCATGATGTATTGTGAGTGATCTCTCCTCATGGCAGAGCTTGCACTGTGCCACATGGGATTTGTAGATTCTGAAATGAATCAAGATGGGTCAGGAAACAGCAGCCTCCCTTGGTGGTCCTATGGGCTTCAGCACTGTCTGGAATCTCTTCAGTGCTATGTGCTGCAGCTCCACCTGACACACCCCTCCACACTGCATACTTGACCCAGCACCCCCCATGATCCATGGAAGACAAGCTGATTCTCTCTGGGGCACCTCCCTAGCTGTGTTGAGGCCCCTATTGCCACAGGGTTGACCCAGTACAGGCCACAGCTTCTTAGTTCTTACAATGGACCCCACCCTTGTGGGCCTGCTTACTTTGTTTTTGGGTGGGGGAAAAGCAAAAATTCAGACTCAAGACAAAACAAGCCCCTCCTTGGATTAACCAAAAGCAAAAGGGTTTGTGGCACCACCTTACTTCAGGGGTGCCTGGGTGACAGCTTTACTGGTGTCCTTACAGCTACGTAGTCAAATCAGTCTCTCCCTATTAGGCTTACCCCTGGGATTTACTGGACTTCTCGCAGAGCCGGGGGTTAGGGCATGGCGGTTCATCCTGAGGTGTCAGGAGTTGCTCTTCATCCCCTCTCAGGGCTTCCCTCTTGCGGACTGAAGCTTCCTCCTTTTAAAGCCTTCTCCCTACTATGCATGATTGCCTGGGCCAGTAGGGCAGGGCTACCCTACAGCTCTCCTGCCATTGTGGGGTTTATACATCCTGTCACACAAGCATATGTACAGTACCTACACTGGAAATCCTCCCACTGGCAGATGTGGGGCTTTTACGGCCTATTCTGTTCCCATCTTTTATCTGGATTAAAGGGGCCAGAGCAGAGGTGTAGCTCCTACCCTTAAATTCTATTTTTCACACAGAGATGGAACAACAGCACAGAAAATTATTTGCTAAACAACATACAGAGATATACATGCACCATAGGGCACAAAAGTAGCTAGAGCATTGCATAATTGCTTTGTGTCTGATCATTCAGTGCTTATGAGACAATAACAGGTAGGTCACAACCAGTTCCAGTTCCATCAAAAGATTATTAGTTGGACTGAGGGCAGAAATGGAAAAGGACTGGGGATTACTTGCGTATATTATTCTAGATATAGGGTGTGAATGGGGTGAGTATTGAAGTAGATTATAGATTTGTCTTTTCTTGGCATATTTTTTTTCTAACTAGGATGTCCCATATTTTTGAGAACCATCTGCAATAGACATTATTTGGTTTTAAGGCACGTCTTCACGCTTATCTTACTAAGACTTGTGATTCTAAAATGAGTTGAAATTGTGACTGCTCATTGTTACAGTCTTCCATTGTAGATGAAGCATCTAGTATTATATTGTTTCTGTGGCACAAAAATATATTGGGAAAAGATTGTGTCATGGCTGCTTGTCCCTCTAAGATCCTTTCAAAATGAGATGGATATCTCCTGAGCCTATGCAAGCTAAACAAATTTTAAATAAATAATGAAGTCCAATCTAAAGTGAGCCCGCAGGAATCTTTGTGGTGGGAGATTTCATCTTTATCATCCCATTTTGTCTCTGGGGACATCTATGCAAAATGAGATTAAAAATATAGATTAAGAGAAAACACCACAAGTGATGTGTGTACAGAAATACGTTCAGCTACATGAATTGTAAAATTGCTCCCATTTGACATAGGAGCATAGCTGCCATTAACTATTAACTAGATGGGTACTAGTAATAGCCCTTGTCAAATCTTTTAAAGGAAATCAATACACAACATAAATGTAAAATCAAAAGGTTCTTCCCTCTCACTTGTGCTGAACACATAAAAGCCACATAGCCTGGTACTATTTCTTGTAGCCCCCTTAGTCTTGCTTTGGTTGCACAAATGTGGCAAGATGAGTTCTTCAGACATTAGCAAGAAATTAGCAGGGAAGTCCCTGTGATTATATTCATTCCAGTTGATATGGAGAGTGGGGCCAATATAGGGGGGTGTGATGGTTTAGGGGTTGAAGCCTCACCTTTGAAATGCTGCAATTGTCTGGAACTAGAAGCTGAAATCTTGGCAGGGGCAACTCAACAACCTTCATGCTTCTGAGACTGAAACAATGAATTCCATGCAATATACTGGAATTTACTTTGGATGCAGAGGACATGATGTAATCTGATTGCCATAAAAAAGAACTTTCTTCTTATCTTGATCATTAGCAAGATACCCTGGAGCTACTTATAGCACTGGATTTTTTGTTATGGTTGGGTATCAAAGAGAAATACCAGAGTGAATCCAGTGTGCCTAAAATATCATCCAAATGCTCAAGAAACTTTATGACAACGAATGAGACAATATACCCAAGGTCAGCAGAAGGGTTTCATAGATTTCAAAGACTGAATTATAATCTTTTTACATTACATACAGAGATTGCTAAATAGCCCACATAATATTGATTCTATTCTGCTAATGCAAATAGTATTTGTGCTTTACTGACAATTCTATTATGCTTAACTTTATTCAGTACTTCATAGTGCACTTGTTATCTTTGTTATCATCATTATTTATATAATACTATTGATTCACAGGGTGATTATTCAGGGTGTTGTACAGTACCTAGCACAATGAGGTCCTGGTTCATGACTGGGGCTCCTAGGCACTAACATGATACAAATATGTAAAGATACAAATATACAGTAATACATTATAATAGATCTATTAGTTTTAAATTAAGTCTAAGGGTTATATTTTTAGCATGTGGATATAAGGCTTTGTAATCATTTGTGGGGAAAAGGGATGAGTAACAACATATCAAGAACAGTTGCCTTATTGGATTAATTATATTTTGTAACTAGAGACCTCACGCCAAACCCTACAAAATACTGAACTTTCTTAACTCCCATTGTCTTCTTGTGGACTTCATCAAGCCTGAAGTCCTAAAAATTTAGCCCTCACTTCTAATATACACAAACATACCCATTTGCTTTGGCTCATCTGTGCCACATATAGGAACACATATATTCCTTTAAGATACACACTTTTTAAAAAGTGCAGGAACTTATTTAACCAGGAAATTATTTCCCATCCAAAGCTAAGCAGAATGTCTTGTAAGGGTGGCCATTGCCAAGCACTAAAATATTTCATTGACTCTACATTAGTTATTACTTCATTAAATGCTGACAGTTTGAGTAGTTGGGTCTATTGGAGTTATTCCTGCAGTTCTCTTGGTGAGACTATGGCTTTGAAATCTGAAGGCTTTCAACTGTTTCACTTGCCTCTCCCCTCCCCTCCCTCTCCCTTATTATCAGCTGCCACACAAAGAATGGAAGAAGAGGCCGATAATGTGCTCGATTGTGTTTTCTGTCCTGCCTTTCGCTGGCTTGCACAATGTTCTATTCCCATCTTCCAGCAGTATAATTCAATGTCAAAGGGGCTTATGTAATATTTAGGCTTGTATTACACTAAATTAATCTTAACATGAAAAATCTTTTGATTACATAGTATATTTTGTCATTGATTGATTGACTAATTCATTTATTCATATAGTAATGTTATGTCCAAATTCTATTTATATTCAGTTGTAACAGAAAGTTCCTATTCACAGGAGATTAATTAAAATCATTATTATGGGTACTTTCCAACATACTTTTATAAGGCTTTCTCCTATAACACATTCTTCTCTCACTGTCCTTCTTATACTAAGCTACAGCATTATATTTCCCCATTTCCATCATTCTCCTTATGGCAATCAAAATGCTTGGTTCTGAATGATGGTTTTGACCCCTCCCATAACACAAGAGATATAGAGCCTTCTCCTTGTATTGATACTGTCAGACCAGGTGCCATGGGAACAAGTGATTCTCACCTGTTTAAAGAGGAAAGGACCTGGAGAAGCTTCTCTCTTATCATTTTTTGATTAGTCATCTGACCTGTATTTCAAGGTGCTGTCTTTGTTGCAGGCTGGAGTTAATACAGACAGGTCAGGAAAGAGCAAATGGAAAGAGGAGACTACCTTCATCGGCATGCCATATGGGAATTATACAAGCCTTCTAGCACAGATTACCAGACTTTGCTTTAGCTTTCCCATTAGCCATTACACATCTTCACCTCTTTTCCTTTCAATATCTTACATAATGTTTACTATCTTACATAATGTGGGAGACTGAAACTCATTTTGACATACTGATTGGGCCAGATCCTGAGCTAGTGTAAACTGGCACATCTTCGTTCACTTCATATATGTGTTTATTTGCATTATTTACATACAAATACTGAGCAGCTGCTAAGAGATTCTTCTTGAGTTCTTTTGGGCCAAAAGTGTAGGGGAAAGTGGGGGGGGAGGGGAGGAAGAGAGGAAGCCAAAAAATATTTTAAAAGACCTAGCCCTTATCCCTGTATCGGCCAATGTACAGGACTCAATGTACAGTGGATGGGGTGGCAGCACAGGTAGTTGCACACTGATCAAGACGTATTTAGTTGTCAGTTCCTTTATACAGTTAATGGAAATGCATTCTTCCCCCACCCCCCTCCAACCTTAGTCATTATTCTGTGTCCGTCTTTGAGTTGCCTAAGGAGAATGTAAGTGAAATACATCTTTTAGCATGTGAGTAAGCACTATAACATTAAAAATCAGTACAACTGAAGCGTAAGTCCCTCTTCGTTATATTGAGATAACTGACTACACAATGAGTTAAGCATTCCAAGCCAAAGATAAGAAATTATACAGATTACAATGTTAATTATTTTGATTTTTAAACCTCCCAACAAAGAATGGAGTATTACATTAACAATTTGGCATTAAGAAGGGTGGGGTTATTTTTTATTATTTTTTGTTACTAAATCCAAGAGCAATACAGTTTTTTAAAAAAATAGGCTGAATGTTCTAGCTCAGGTTCTCTGGCCATGCCAAGATGTGCTCAGCACAGGACCAAAGAGTGAGCAAAGAGGCTTTCATGGTCCTTTGTGCTCTCCTGAGCCCAGGACTGCTGGCTGGCCATCAATTTTCCCTTGGACCTAAGCATTGTTCCAGCAGACAGGACTAACCAGCAGCATCATGGCTTTGCTCCTATTTTAGGGGTGAGCCAAGGGAATGTAAGAGCTGCTAAAGCAGCACTATGATGCCAGAGGATTTCTCTGTGCAATAGGAATCCTTCATTTCCCAGACCAGCCAGGTTTGGTGCCAGGAGACCAGTGCCAAGGAAGACAGCATGAATATGAATCTGGGCCTCTGAGCCATCCTGTGGTCTTCCAGAATGAGTGAGAGTTGCTTGGAAAAGGACACTGGTGAATGTCTCCCACTTTGGATATTAAAGTGACACTATCAAGTAGTTTGGGCCCGAATTGATAAATTATACATATGAGTCATATATAACTCTTTCAACTGACATCCTGACGATGCCCCTCTTTGGGTGCATCGTATATAATGACAATGTTTCAGAAGAGTCAAAGCCCAGCTCTGTGCAAACTGAATTACGGCTTGAGCCTGTGACTGTCTCCAGTAAAGGGCATTGAGGGTGATTAGCACCACCCAGGAGGCACTTGGCACGATACAAGTATGTGATAATAAAACAGTTTCATTTGATGTTTTGTAAAGAAATTTTAAATTTTCCCACTCTTTTTTCCAATTTTGTTGATGCAAAAACTCCATTTATCTCTAGCAATAACCTCTCCTATTTTTATAGCAACTTCTGTTCCCTAGGATTCCTAATTGCTTTATAGACTGTGGGTTAAGTTTTGTCCATAGAGCCATATTGCAGATTTCTATCATATACTCCATCTTTGCACAAGACATCTATTGAAATCACAGGAGGTTCTTCACTGGCTTTGAGTAGGGATGCATAAGCCACAAAGTGATGAAAGTTTGGGTTCAGTTTAGATAAGCAACCAAAGATCCTCATGCTTCTTAAAAGCTTATTCAAACTACCCCTAAACTCTTCAGTCTGCAAAACTGAGTTGGCAATCTCATGAGAACAGGTTTTCTAGTGAGATACCTGGCATGCCTGCTTCCATGTGGCCTTATCTTGAAATATTATGACTCCCCCTCTTTTTGTCCCATATGGTTCTTATCCAAACATTGCAGAACCACAATATAGATTCAATATCAGTTCTAAAAGGGGGTGACTTGAAATCTATGTTCTACACTGGTGGACACATTCCTCATGCCACAGAAAGAAAGAAAGAAAGAAAGAAAGAAAGAAGGCTGAGGGATATTTTATCTAACCTAGTTTGTCTATTCTTAGAGTAATGTGCAGAGTATCCAGTAGGCATCCTCACTGTGGATGAGAGATCAAAGAGCAGGATTTTGCTCTATTCGGGGGGCGGAGTCACAGAGGTCACATTACCAACCCTCATATTTAGCCCTCTGTAGGGAGGAAATGCAGCAGCCATTTGGGTCAGTGACATTTTAGAGTAGTGTTTTAGGAAGGGAAGAAATATTGTATTGAAACTACAGGGGAATCTTATATAGGGAGAATATAAATAGAATTGGAATTTGGCCAGTTCACTACAGCCCCTGACAGCCCATCAAACAGCCGAAAGAGGTTAGGGCTGGGAACATAAGCTGTATGCTGTAGTTGATGTGAAAACTGAGACCAGCATGACACCTTGTGGCTCATAATACTGTGTCATATAGAGGTTACCACTCTCAATATTGTAATATTCATTCATTGGTAGCAATATTTTGGAGTTAAGAATATAATAGTAAAGGCTTGGTTGCCATGGAATAAAACTGCCTTGACATGTGAGAGATTTTTCTTTATTAAAAACATGGTTAATGATCTGTAATTCTTATATCCCCTTATTATGGGTTCAGTCATGCCATTAAGACCCTGCATTTCAAGGCCCCTTGGGGCAGTGGCTCAGTGCTACCCTGCTACCCTTGATATGTTAGTCAGAGGCCACAGCCCTGCCTCTGGCCCCCTCCCTGCCCCTTTTGGGGTGTCTTGTGCCATAGTGCTACACAGAGAGAGTAGTCCCTGTAGTCAGGTAGCCCCCACTAGGGTGCAAGGAAGAGTGGTTCCTTGTGCTTTCCTTCCTTGTGCACCTATGGAGTGACTGGGCAAAATCTGACTCTAAATGAGCTACTTTCCCTCTATAAATATCAGTTTGAAGGCTAGATTCTAAGCTGGTATAAAAAACACGTTGTTCCACTAAAGTTAATGGAGCTACACTGATTTACACCAACTGAGGATCAGCCCAATAATATAGCCTGCATATAGATAATTGATATTTATACTTAATGACATAATTTAGCTATCTGCAGTTTTGTTGAAGTTGTGTCAGTCCCAGGATATCAGAGACAAGGTGGGTGAGGTAATATCTTTTGTTGGACCAACTTATGTTGGTGAGAGAGACAAACTAAAAAAGAGGTCCTGAAGCAGAGGTCCTGTGTAAGCTTGAAAGCTTGTCTCTCTTACCAAAAAAGTTGGTCCAATAAAAGATATTACCTCACCCACCTTGTCTCTATAATTTAGCTATGTCTTTTTAGACAATAAACAAAGGGCTAAAAATATAACCAATATGCTATTTTACCTTTACACTCCTAAGAAAGATATTGGACAAGTAGGTAATCTATTAATATACCTTAAGTTATTGAAGCCTGTTTTCCTAAATTCAGAGGAATAAGAATTAAGGGGGGAAAGCTGTTTTGAAATATTTCTTGCTTGGATTAAACAAAAGTTTAAACCTGCAATATCAACAAGGGAACAGGAACCAAAGTGGCAGCAAATTCTCCTTATTTTTTCACCATTTCTGCCAGCAGTGATGGAGTCAGGAATTCTGGTGCCATCATATAATGTCTGTTCCTTTGTGGGAATGCTGTTAAAGCAAATAAATACCAGATGTATTGAACTCCCCTTGCCTTCTAGTATAGCAGTTCGATTTTCCATCTAAACATGAACGGTGATACTCTGGCTGAGGGACATTATCTTTAGATGTATACTCAGGGAAATATTGAATAGGAGTAGGGAGGTGGCATTAGTGAGTCTCTGTACATTATTGAGGCCATTACTCGACTATTGTGCCCAAGTCTGGCGTCCACATTTCAAAAAGGATGTTGAAAAATTGGAAAGGGTTCAGAAAAGAGCCAGAAGAATGATTCAAGGTCGAGAAAACCTGCCTAAAGTGGGAGACTTGAGAAGACTGGTCTATTTAGTTTATTTCGCAAAGGGTTAAGAGATGACTTGAGCATAGTATGAGTACCTACATGAGGAGAAGATTTTTGATAGCAGGGAACTCCTTAATCTAGCAGACAAAGGCTTACCAAGTTCCAACAGATGAAGCTCAACAAATTCAGACTAGAAATAGTGTGCACATTTTTAACTATGATGATAATTAACCATTAAAACAACTTAAATAAGGCTTTGGTGGATTTTCCATCAGAAGAAATCTTTAAATTAAGACTGGATATCTTTCTAAAATATGATATAGCTTAACCAGAAGTTACGGGCTTGCTCCAGGAATTTATGGAGAGACTTTCAATGTCCTGTGTTATGCAGAGGTCATTCTACGTGATCATAATAGACCTGTCCAGTCTTAAAATCTGTGTTAGAAGAGAGGAGATTTTATAGCAGAGTGGCGGGAGGCAAAAGAATCTGCCTGAGGCAAACAGCATGATTAGATCAACCCTATGCCCATCTGATCTCTAGCTGGAATAAGAGCCCTTTGGGGCTCAGAGCCGGGGACACCATACTGAGCAGCTTTCAGGCTGCTCTAGCGTGCACTGCTGAGCCAACCAGGGCTTACATGCCCTAAGAATTTGGAGGGACAATTTTCTAGATAAGCCTGGGTTTGCAAGGTGAGGATTAAACAGGTTAGAAGTTTTTATGAGCAGCTTTTTAGGTCTGATTATGTACTCTGTAAACATTAATGAATGATGTGTCACAAACAGATATGAAGCAGATAGGCACTAGCTTTATTTTCCAGATGAGGAAAGATATCATTTCTGGCTAAGTGACTTGACTGACATCATACAGTATGCCAGTGTCAGAATTTGTTAGTCTCTAAGGTGCCACAAGTACTCCTTTTCTTTTTGCAGATACAGACTAACACGGCTGCTACTCTAAAAAGAGTCAGAATTGGGACTTGACTGTAGGAAACCATTGTTCTCAGCCCTATGCTTAACCCACTAAACAAGGCTGCATCTCAAGTTATTAAAATGTACCCAGACTCAGAGAACACATAAGCAGCTCAGCACAGGTGCCTTCTGGAAGGGAATCTGAAGCAATGCTACAACACTCAGTGGCAGAATGCTTGGCTTCTCTCACCACAACCACAAATTGGTCTAAGAAAAAGTCATCAAGGTAGTAACTTGTGGCTGTATGTTTCCTGGGTTCCAGCCCTGATGGCTGTAGCAGGCCTGTAAAAACCCCATGATCTTTAGGAAAATCCACAGTGACAAATGTCAACCATAGTGGTGACTTTTAAGTGTATCTTCACAAGAAGAGGGCTAGCAACCTACATTACTTTAAAAGGGAAGCAGAGATGAGCATCTTCAAGTATAGGTCCCCAAAAATCAAGTCAGCCACAGCTCCAACCTTGATAGGCCTCAAAGGCCAGCACTCTGCTCAACAATAGAGCCACATGTGGAAAGGTTCACTGTCCAAATACCTGTTAGTATTTAGTGGTGTCAGGGCCTAGTTCTAATTTCCAAGAGGACTTTTATTCTACCTGCATGGTGTAAAGGGGCCTTAGTGAAAACTATTCTTGAGACTGGGTTTGAAAATTGGGATTCCCTCAATATTTGAAGGGAATCCCCAGAACACAGACCAGGATTATTTCTGACTGATAAGGAGAAGAACTTGAACGGGCCTGTAGCCCAAAGTCTTGGAGTGCACCTTCACCAGTCTTCACCCTTCTGGAGCTTGTGTGTGATTTTTAACCGTTGCTACTGCTCTACTGCCCAAAATATATTTATATAGATATATTCTGTCACCTTATTTTGTGCTCTGCTGTTCAAAGATGAGGCTGTGGCTAAGCTTAGGAAAGATTTATGGCGGGTCTACATGGTGGGGTAATGCACTGGGCGGGGGTGTAACTTCTAATGCACACCAATGTGTTGCACATTAACTGGTCCATGTAGACTCTGCTAGTACACACTAAAGGTTCCCTAGTATGCTTTAATGTAGTGCCATTTCAAACACCAATATGTTAACGCACAACAGCAAGGTCTATGCAGACCCATTAATGAGCAACAAGTTAGTGCACTTTAGAAATCACAGTCTATTAGAATGCATTACCCCTTCCTGGTAGACAAACTCTTAGTCTCAAACCTTCTAAAATTTTAATTGAAGTATGTTACGTACACCTTTTGAATACACCATGACACTTAGATTTCCTACAACAACCTGCTATAATTAGCTTCTCTGATCTTGTTCTTAAATTCTTCCATAATCTAAGTTTTAAAGGATACATAGCAAGAGATAGAAAGTAATTAGAGCATTTGCTAACCTGATCTCTAAGTGAGTGACATATTAAGAAACAGGCTGATAGCCAGGTATGTATTAGGCTGATATTTTTATTTGATTTCCTGGCACATTAATTGGCTGAAAACTCTAACTGTTGACATGTATTAGAGCATTAATATATAGTGTTTTGAGAGCGAGCTAGCCCATGTGTATTGTTTATGAATTATATATATAAAGTTTATATATATAAAGTGTATATGGGAACTCTCTCTCTCTAAACGCTGTGAATGGTATTGTATGAAAACCAGCATTTTTACATATATACAGTAGATTTTTATCATCAATATTTTACATATGCAAGTGTACACAATCTTCATTTTTATGTAAATCTCTCTTCAGCCAGACAGGTGCATTTTCCGATCTCTATTCATCATCAGGAAATCCAATAACATGGCTGTGTACCTACATCTGGTGATGGTTTGACCCAGTGTGCACTTGAGCATGGATTTCAAATATGGGCAAAAATAGCTTATTTCCCCCCTGGCCTTTATAAAAGTAAATGCAAAAAGCTTAATGTTAATGCAGTGTTAATGTTGCAAGATCAAGCGTTTAAAAATCAGGAAATTCCAGAAGTTAAGTTTGCTTCAGCAACATTCAGTTTGTATGTTGCTCATTCGGTATGTTTCAAGTATAGTTTAATAACAAAGAGTAGTATGATTAGGCTTGGCAGGATTCGATTTAAATCATTATACATCACTAAATGTGGATTTCTCCTGACACAAAAAACTCAACTAAAAAAATACCCATCGATAGCAGGCAGCAAGCTAGCATCCTCAGGGTTCCAGATCACTGAAGGCACAAGGAAGGCTGTGGTTCAGGTAGGGCAGAGCAGGGACTGTTGGCCAGTATTGTGAGACAGATGAGCCCCCACTCTGAGGGAGGCCACCCTGCTGTTGAATGGCTCCAGCCCAGAGATAGCCCCCAAACTCCTGGCAGGTGTCTTTATGAGTGAGCAGAACCATGGACAGTGGGCTGATGCCCCAGGCACAATGACAGTGGGGTGACCTCTCTTGTGACTGGGTCAGACATACAAGGTAAGGTGAAGCAGGCTGCATCCTGGCAGGGAAGAGCCTGCCTGCACCTTACCTTGCATCTGCAGGGATCAGGTGTCACTGGCCACAGAACCACATAAAGAGTACCCTGCAGCTCTGCTGTGATGGCTCTTCTCACTCACTTACTGGCTGGTAGTGCCAGGGCCATCCCAGGGCAGGAGTTGTTCAGAAGCAGGGTGGCCTTCCAAGTGGCCAGGGACTCATCCGCCTTCTTGCAGCCATGGCTGCAGTTCTCTGCTCTGCCTCACCAGGACCACAGCCTTTCCCACACACTTGCAGTGCCTGCAAGGGCTGATGTCACTAAATAATTATCTGGCCCTCCTCCCTTAATTTCCTGCAACTGTGCAAATTCAAATAGATACAATAAAAAACTGTTAAACCCCATAATTCCACACAACTGAGACAATTAAAAATTGATAAAATTGAAAAATGCTTAAAAAATCGAGATTATCCATCAAAATAACAAACTGGATTCTGTCAATATGTTAAGGAAAGGAAAGTATAATCAAAAACACTACATATATGGCAGAAGAACTTTTAAGTTCTCTGAAACAAGTGCTTACTTACTTGAAAAGCTAATTAAAAAAAAGTGTCTTAGTGGGTTTTTTTTAAATGGCAAATTGGGTTTTCAATTAAACAATGTTTTTTGTGAAAAGTGTCTGCTTCCCGTGGAAAAATTTGATTTTCTGGTGATAAACAATACACCCGACAGCCAAAACTAAATTAGATTTAGTCTGAAAACACAAAAATTTCAATTTGGATATGCTTCCGTGGTATCCCAGGGGAGTTGTAGTTTGGATGCCTCCTGCCCCTATTCTCTAGCAGATGGGTTTCCCAGCCATACTACATCTCCCATGATACACGAAGGCCAAGAACTCCTAAAATGCACTGTGGTGGTGCAGCAAGAGATGGTGGCCATAGTGCATCCTGGGAGATACAGTCAAGGCAGGGAGCCACGCTTATAGAGAAAATGGGGGCATGAGGCACTCTGATGGCATTTCTAAATCAAAATGTTTGATTTTCAATATTTATTTTTAGCCAAAAATTAAAAATTTTCTGTGGAGAAAAAAAAAACGAAATATTTTCTGACCAACCCTATGAACTATCTGTGAATGCCTGTGTGCACTTGGAAAGGAATTTTTCCCCAGGTCAGATTGGCAGGGGGAGGTTTTTGCTTTCTTTTACAGCATGTGTGTGTGTGAGGGGAGTTACTTGCGAGGATTACCTGGGTATATCCCATTTAATCATTTCCCTGCCACTGCAGGGCCTTGAGCACTGGTGCACTCATGTTCTCTGCCTGTGGCACATTATCATTTACTCTCCTGTGGGTTCGCAAAAAGAAAAGGAGTACTTGTGGCACCTTAGAGACTAACAAATTTATTAGAGCATAAGCTTTCGTGAGCTACAGCTCACTTCATCGGATGCATTTGGTGGAAAAAACAGAGGAGAGATTTATATACACACACACAGAGAACATGAAACAATGGGTTTATCATACACACTGTAAGGAGAGTGATCACTTAAGATAAGCCATCACCAGCAGCAGGGGGGGGGAAGGAGGAAAACCTTTCATGGTGACAAGCAAGGTAGGCTAATTCCAGCAGTTAACAAGAATATCAGAGGAACAGTGGGGGGTGGGGTGGGAGGGAGAAATACCATGGGGAAATAGGTTTCAGAGTAGCAGCCGTGTTAGTCTGTATTCGCAAAAAGAAAAGGAGTACTTGTGGCACCTTAGAGACTAACAAATTTATTAGAGCATAAGCTTTCGTGAGCTACAGCCAATGAAGTGAGCTGTAGCTCACGAAAGCTTATGCTCTAATAAATTTGTTAGTCTCTAAGGTGCCACAAGTACTCCTTTTCTTCATGGGGAAATAGTTTTACTTTGTGTAATGACTCATCCATTCCCAGTCTCTATTCAAGCCTAAGTTAATTGTATCCAGTTTGCAAATTAATTCCAATTCAGCAGTCTCTCGTTGGAGTCTGTTTTTGAAGCTTTTTTGTTGAAGTATAGCCACTCTTAGGTCTGTGATCGAGTGACCAGAGAGATTGAAGTGTTCTCCAACTGGTTTTTGAATGTTATAATTCTTGACGTCTGATTTGTGTCCATTCATTCTTTTACGTAGAGACTGTCCAGTTTGGCCAATGTACATGGCAGAGGGGCATTGCTGGCACATGATGGCATATATCACATTGGTAGATGCGCAGGTGAACGAGCCTCTGATAGTGTGGCTGATGTGATTAGGCCCTATGATGGTGTCCCCTGAATAGATATGTGGACAGAGTTGGCAACGGGCTTTGTTGCAAGGATAGGTTCCTGGGTTAGTGGTTCTGTTGTGTGGTGTGTGGTTGCTGGTGAGTATTTGCTTCAGATTGGGGGGCTGTCTGTAAGCAAGGACTGGTCTGTCTCCCAAGATTTGTGAGAGTGATGGGTCGTCCTTCAGGATAGGTTGTAGATCCTTGATGATGCGTTGGAGAGGTTTTAGTTGGGGGCTGAAGGTGATGGCTAGTGGCGTTCTGTTGTTTTCTTTGTTGGGCCTGTCCTGTAATAGGTGACTTCTGGGTACTCTTCTGGCACTGTCAATCTGTTTCTTCACTTAAGCAGGTGGGTATTGTAGTTGTAGGAATGCATGATAGAGATCTTGTAGGTGTTTGTCTCTGTCTGAGGGGTTTGAGCAAATGCGGTTATATCATAGCGCTTGGCTGTAGACAATGGATCGAGTGGTATGATCTGGATGAAAGCTAGAGGCATGTAGGTAGGAATAGCGGTCAGTAGGTTTCCGATATAGGGTGGTGTTTATGTGACCATCGCTTATTAGCACCGTAGTGTCCAGGAAGTGGATCTCTTGTGTGGACTGGTCCAGGCTGAGGTTGATGGTGGGATGGAAATTGTTGAAATCATGGTGGAATTCCTCAAGAGCTTCTTTTCCATGGGTCCAGATGATGAAGATGTCATCAATGTAGTGCAAGTAGAGTAGGGGCATTAGGGGACGAGAGCTGAGGAAGCGTTGTTCTAAGTCAGCCATAAAAATGTTGGCCTACTGTGGGGCCATGCGGGTACCTATTGCAGTGCCGCTGATTTGAAGGTATACATTGTCACCAAATGTGAAATAGTTATGGGTGAGGACAAAGTCACAAAGTTCCGCCACCAGGTTAGCCATGACATTATCGGGGATACTGTTCCTGACGGCTTGTAGTCCATCTTTGTGTGGAATGTTGGTGTAGAGGGCTTCTACATCCATAGTGGCTAGGATGGTGTTTTTAGGAAGATCACCAATGGACTGTAGTTTCCTCAGGAAGTCAGTGGTGTCTCGAAGATAGCTGGGAGTGCTGGTAACGAAGGGCCTGAGGAGGGAGTCTACATAGCCAGACAATCCTGCTGTCAGGGTGCCAATGCCTGCTGCTGGTGATGGCTTATCTTAAGTGATCACTCTCCTTACAGTGTGTATGATAAACCCATTGTTTCATGTTCTCTGTGTGTGTGTATATAAATCTCTCCTCTGTTTTTTCCACCAAATGCATCCGATGAAGTGAGCTGTAGCTCACGAAAGCTTATGCTCTAATAAATTTGTTAGTCTCTAAGGTGCCACAAGTACTCCTTTTCTTTTTGAGAATACAGACTAACACGGCTGCTACTCTGAAACCTGTCATTATGCAAGGCACTGAATTTAGCCGTATAGAGTGGAAATCTGTCAACTTCATGAAAAAACTCGCACAGATACAGACAGACATCGTCTGTCTCCTGTGGGTTATAACTCTTGGATCTTATTTTACTTGTTGGATTTAGTGTGCGGGTGCTGGGTGATGTTGCTGGCCTGTATAATACATGAGGTCAGTCTATATGATTTAGTGGTCCCTTGTGTCCTTAAGCTCTATGACTATGATTTAAGATATACATGTAGAAATAAAGAAATTACCTACTGTACATATCAGTGCTCATTTATTTGTTAAATCAAATCTGTTTCAAACCCAGGAAAGCATTAGTCCTCAATAAGGACCATGCCGAGGTTCAAACTTCGCCCATTTGTGCTACATCTCTATTTTAAAATATGCCAATGTTTTTGTTGATTTTTTTAAATGGGAAAGATGTTTACTTCGTTCCCTTCCTGATCTCAAAGATATCTGAAGAGATTTTACACTAATTTGGATGGGGCAATTACTGTTGGGCAGAGACCATCCATTGAGAATTTCAGCTCCAAAAGTCAATGTTTCCTATAAATAGGCTCCTAAGTACATACTCTGGCAACTAAATTCATGTGGCCTGATCTTCAGAGGAGCTGAGCAACTCCAGTTCCTTACTGAATTAAGCAGTTGTTACTCAACACTTCCAAAAAAATAACTTATTTAGCGGTCTAAAGATGGATTTAGGGTAAGATTTTCAAAAGCCCCATAGTGCCTAAGTAACTTGAGAAAATAGCATGCAGGCTGCTAAGTCACTTAGACATTTTCAGAAATGTTACCCATACAAGCCTAACTCAAAGTTCACAGGTCTGAAAATGTTGGCCTTCATATACAGGACTTATAATAGACTCAAGCGGATGCCTGATGCTAAGCAAATAGACAACCACACTTCTTGTTCCTTAATTTGGAAATAAAAGATTATTGAGCTGTGAACAAACCAATTGTCTCCTGCTATTTGATTTCTTCTGTACTGAGACACACAGGATTTGTACATTCTTTGTAAATAAACAAAACTGCATCACCCATTTCTCCTCCTAAGTGAAACAATGTACTAGACCCCAAATTTTTGGCTACCCACTTGGGTCAAAAGAAGTAATAATATCGTTTCAAATGCTGCAAATTATTTGCAAAAAGAAAAGGAGTACTTGTGGCACCTTAGAGACTAACAAATTTATTAGAGCATAAGCTTTCGTGAGCTACAGCTCACTTCATCGGATGCAAATGCATCCGATGAAGTGAGCTGTAGCTCACGAAAGCTTATGCTCTAATAAATTTGTTAGTCTCTAAGGTGCCACAAGTACTCCTTTTCTTTTTGCGAATACAGACTAACACGGCTGCTACTCTGAAACCTGCAAATTATTTGTGTCTCATATGGATGTAAAATAAATATTAGCAAAGGTTAAAGATGATGGTTAAAATACAGTATATTTGAAAGTCTACATTTGCAACCCTGCATGTGTTGTGAATAATGTTCTATTCAAGTCTACATCTGCAACCCTGCATTTGTTGTGAATAATGTTCTATTCAAACATTTACAGTGTTCTATTCAAAATCAAACCAGTGATACCATTCTTTGGGTTCATCACTGTGTTAGATGAAGCCAAGGTAAATAGTACATTGAAAGGATTAGCTAAGAAGTCACTAGTACTTAAAGAAACCTAACTATTTTGTTTTTAATCTGAATTTAGCTGGAGGTTAGTGAGATTTTCAAGCTTATTCTTTTTAATTGCACTTACTGTACATTTGAAGCTTCCAATAAAAATACTACAAATAAAATTCATGACACATTTTAAGGTTTCTTGAAATATCAGTAAATACTGCATGCTCTCCTGAACAACCAAAAGACAGAAGAGTTTCTATTTCTTGCAACTCGCCAATCCTTTTCCCCTCCCACTCAGGAAGAAAAAAACCCTTTATAACTATCAACTAGTCTCCTGCTTAGATTAATTTACTTCACCAAAACAGTGACCACTGTCAAATGCCTTGCATCTCCATGGAAACAGTTGCCTTGGCCATAGACAAAGGTCTGCCTATAATACAGTACCATAAGAGTTTCTGTAGATGTAGACCCCTTGTTTAAATCACAGTGCAAAGGTATAGCTTATATAATTTGTGCTTGGGTGCTGCAGCTGCTATACTTTCATTCCAAAATAATATTTTTTCAAATGAAGTAGCAGAAAACAGCTTTACATTTTTTGTTATCCCTCTGAGCACAAAATAAAAAATGCCTTTGCTGCCACTACCTGATTCAATCAAGTGGAGTCCATGGGATCCCCACAGGCTACAAGTGCTGGGAAAAGCTGACTTGTATTTTAATTAATAATGTGATACACTCTCTCCACAGCGAGGCCATTGGCAATCTGATTTGCTTTGTTCATTATTTGCTGTAAACAATTTTCAAACAATATGTAGGCAACTCTGTTTCTGAGTTTCTCCTGCTAATTCATAACATTAACTAAAAGGCAGGGATTTTTCTTGCACAAGAAAACAATGGATTAAACCTTAATCATAGTTTATGGAAGATATAAGGCTAGTATGCAGCAAAATAAAGGTGAGAGGTAAAAAAAAAGAGCAACTGCTCAAACAGGCTTCTGATAAGTCAGGCCAATTATTGGTTAATTTTGCTACATGTTACTACATGGAAGACCCAGGTTTTGGTGTCACATAGAATACTTTTCTCTCAGGATGCCAGGGTTAGCCATGTTCCAGGAGTGACAATTTTAGACTCAGGGTGCAAGAGGAATAGGGTATAATTTGAATCACTAATGTTCACTATGCTGTCAAGAGGCACAAAGTTATGGCTTCAAGATACTATTGGCTGCAGGGATGACATGGCGTTCATGTGGCAATAGCTAAGCAATTGTTTTGTGAGAGAGGGAAAAGTGGTATATTATTACAGTAGTAGTAAATATTTAGAGCGTGATTGTTCCCAATGGTTCCATATGGTACTGGGACCATATTGTGCTGGACACCTCAAAGAACAGAAAAGAGACAACCCCTGATTGTACAGTCACCTGTCAGATACAAGTAGACGGAATCTCTGGGTTTCCCATGTTTCTAAATCAAGTGTGTGGGTAGAGTTTAGTCACTATTTCTAAGTCTGGGAAACTCCTGGGCTCAAACCTACTTTCTGACTCCCTGCTTGGGACAGGACTTACCATCACCCAGCTACCCTAAATCCCAGCCCAGTGTCTGAAGCCTCCCAAACACCCTAAGGTCATGGCTACAGATGTAGAGCAGATGTAGAGCGCTCTGAGTTAAATCCACCTTCGGAGAGCGCAGTAGGGAAAGCGCTGTAGTTGTCCACACTGACAGCTGACAGTGCTGTGGCATGGCCACATTTGCGGCACTTGCAGTGACATTGGGAGCAGTGCATTATGGGCAGCTATCCCACAGAGCACCTCTTCCCATTCTGGTGCTGTGGCTTGTGGGAAGTGGGTGGTGTGGGGCATTATGTGTCCTGTCCCAATGCCCCGTGATGCATCGTTTCGCATGCCAGCATTTCCTGTGCTTCCATCCACATTTGGTGCCATCTTTCAACGGTTTTTGTATTGCACGCTCTGTCTTTCCTTTCGGTCTGCGGGAATGGAGCCTGAATTGCTGAGGAATATGCTGACAAGTCTCGCCAGCACATCACGTTTGGCAGTCGAGTTACTCCTTAAGATCCAAAGTGACAGTGAGGACTCCGATAATGATATGGACATGAGTAACGCGTACAACATGAGTTTGCTTGTGGCATTCACAGACATGCTCACCACAGTGGAATGTCGCTTTTGGGCTCAGGAAATCAGCATCACAGGATCACATCGTCATGCAAGTCTGGGATGATGAGCAGTGGCTGCAGAACTTTCGGATGAGAAAAGCCACTTTCATGGGACTGTGTGAGGAGCTCACCCCCACCCTGCGGTGCAAGGACACGAGATTGAGAGCTGCCCTGACAGTGCAGAAGCGGGTGGCTATTGCAATCTGGAAACTTGCAACTCCAGACAGCTACCGATCAAACACTAATCCGTTTGGAGTGGGAAAGTGGACCATTGGAATTGTGTTGATACAGGTTTGCAGGGCCATTAATCGCTTCTTGCTCAGAAGAACCATGACTCTGGGTAATGTGCAGGACATTGTGGATGGCTTTGCACAAATGGGTTTCCCTAACTGAGGAGAGTCGATAGATGGCACACATATTCCAATTCTGGCACCAGCCCACCTAGCCTCCGAGTATGTTAATCAGAAGGGCAATTTCTCTATGGTTCTCCAGGCACTTGTGGATCACCATGGATGTTTCACAGACATTAACACAGGCTGGCCCAGAAAGGTACATGGTGCACACATCTTTCGGAACACTGGCCTATTCAGGAAGCTGCAAGCCAGGACTTTTTTCCCCAGACCAGAAGATCACTGTAGGGGAAGTCAAAATGCCCATTGTGATCCTTGGAGATCCCGCTTACCCTTTAATGACGTGGCTCATGAAACCCTACACAGGGAGCCTTGACAGCAGCAAGGAGCGGTTCAACAACAGGCTGAGCCAGTGCAGAATGACTGTGGAGTGTGCTTTTGTCCATTTAAAGGGCTGCTGGCGCTCTCTGTATGGGAAGCTGGACCTGGCTGATGACAGCATCCCTGCAGTTATATCTGCGTGCTGTACCCTCCATAACATTTGTGAAGGGAAGCGTGAATGATTCACTCAGGCATGGAACTTGGAGGTTCAACACTGGAGGCTGAATTTGAGCAGCCAGAGAGCAGGGCTATTAGAGGGGCCCAGCGCGGGACTGCAAGGATTAGGGATGCCTTGAGGCAGCAATTTGAGGCTGAAGCCACCAGTAATGTCTGGTGCCCTCCACGGGATTGAAGTGCGGTGGTTCCAATGTTAGTAGGAATCTGTTTTCTATGCTGACTTGCAGTGCCTTTTTCTTTCCTGGGCTAAGGTATCTTTTACTTTATGCAACAATAAAGAATGTTTTCAAAGCCAAAAAAATCCATTTATTGAAAAGAAAATTCATCTATTGAAAAGAAACACAACTGCTTGGGAAACAGAAAGGGCAAGGGGGTGGGGTGGTGAATGGTAAAAATCACATATTTGCGTATGTCCTGTCTGGAGTGCTGTGCAATGAGTGCTGAACTTCAAGATGGCTATACTGCATGGTGATGGGGGTTGAGTGCAGTGGGTAAGGTTCATAGTTTTCAGGACTGGGTGGTGAAGCTACAGGTGTTGGAGGTAGCTGGTGGCGATAAGAACCCAGATGCTGGGGAAAGTGGATTGGAGGTGACATGGGGGCACAAGGGAAAGAGTTTTGGGACAAGGGCTGCAGGGGTGGGGCGGGCGGTAGTGCTCCACCTGCATGGCTTTGGATAAAGTCCGCCTGGCGCTCCATTATGCTTATCAGCCGCTCCATGCTTTGGTGCCGGCGAGCTGCATTCTGCTGGTGGATTCTTCTTTCGCTGTCCCGCTAGTCCTGCACTTTTCGATTTTCATTACTTGAATGCTGCCTTACTTCATGCAACATGTCTTCCTTGCTTCTACATGGCCTCTTTCCGATTTTTGGAGTCTTTCGGCCAGTGATAACAGGGACGGCTGAGATCTCAAGGTTGCATCTGTAAAGGCAAAATGCAACACTTAACAGAGGTAGCATTGTTCACACAAGACAGAGCAATGATTCCCCCATACTTAAGAGCAAGCACAGTCTACACAATAGCATTATTTGGCCGTCCCAAAGCGAGCGTGCACAACCTACAGGAGCCCCAAAATGGTGAGCTCAAGCACAGCTCAAGCACAGGCTCAAGCGTGACTGATTGTTTCACGGCTCTACTGTCCTCTGGGTTTCTGTGCCTTGGGGAGAGCCAACAGCATCAGGGGGCCCCTATACTGAACACTGTCCCCACACTTTCCACAGAAGTTCATCCTGGAAGATATCTCGCTGCTGAGGGTGACCTGGGAAGCAAGGGAGGGTCTTCTACTGCAATGCGGCTTCTGCCCTGGCCCATATGCAGCTTGCCTGTGTGCATCAATGGTCCCACCGCCCCTCACAGCACAGTGGCAAGGACACGTTAGCCTTACTGGGACAAGGACCACAGTGGCTCTCCCAAGAAATCTGCACAAGCACCTTGCCCAAGTTCTGGCTGAGACCTTTGATGAGATCACTGAGGCTGATTACTGCGATGTGAGAGGGCACATCAACGCCCTATTCTGCATCTAGGTATGCATGCACCCCTAACCCTTCTCACCCTAAGAGCCCAAACCGAATAACTTCCTTCGCAAAATAAAAGCCACTTACCGGGAACCTCCTCTGGTGTTTGTCCTTCTCCAAGCACCGGCTGCCGCGACTGGCTACCTTCCTTCTGGCTTGAGAACAGCTCCTGGCTGCATGCATCTAGGGATTCCGGGGTGTCTTCCTCCACCTCAGCCTCCTCGCTCCCACTTTGCTCCACCTCCTCCTGCCTTGTCGCACTGGCCTCTGAGTGTCCATGGTGGTGCTTGGAGTGGAAGTGGGGTCGCCCTCAAGTTTCGCATCCAGCTCTTTGTAAAAACGACAGGTCACGGGGGCACCACTGGAGTGCTGGTTTGCCTTGCAGGCTTTCTGGTAGGCATTCTGCAGCTCCTTCACTTTAATCCTGCACTGAAGTGCATCCCACTCATGGCCCCTTTCCATCATGTCCCTTGATATCTGCCCAAAGGTATCGTAATTCCTACAGCTGGAGCGAAGCTTGGTCTGGACAGCTTCCGCCCCACAAACACTGATGAGGTCCAGCAACTCTCCATTGCTCCATACTGGGCTTGCCTGGCGCGGGGAGGCATGGTCACCTGGAAAGATTCACTGAGAGCACTCCACACCTGGCTGACCCAACAGGAAGGGGATTTTCAAAATTCCCAGAGAATTTACAGGGCGGGTCTGACAGTTGGTCACCTGAAGGCAGGGCAGTAGAGTTCAAAGTAATGACCAGAGTGGCTAGAACAGGCATTGTGGGATACCTCTGGAGGCCGATCAGAGTGCAATATAGGGCCAGGGCGTCCACATTGGTGCAATATTAGCCCTGTTCTTGCCAGATTCTGTGAGCAGGCCCTGCCTAGATCCCAGTAGATGGACATGGCTATGTTTATTGTGAAGTATCTTTCAGCCCTTCAGAGCAGGTATGTTAGATGAGATAGATCTGGATGAAATTAATGAGTGAATGAAAGCCTGGATGTGCCCAAAGAGCCTATTGCATTGTCTTCAGACAGCTGCCCTGCTAGGAGACTGCAGCCTGAAGCTATTGATTTTTTGATTGTCTCTCAGCTGCTGGCACAACCCCATGGAACTATGACTATTCTGTATGGGGCCTGCCCTGGCCCTATATTGCACTCTTATTGGCCTCCAGAGGTGCTTCACAATGCCTGTTCTAGCCACCCTGTTAAGATACTTTAAGCTCTAGTGTTTCTGAAATTGGAAACCCTACTTAAGAGACACTACCTAAGAGCAGGGTTCTGCTTTTTGTAGGGAGGCTGACCATCCATACTTGTGAGAAAAACTTGCAGAGAAGGCAGGAGGTGTTCTGCCCAGCCTGAAACACTGACAAACCTGATCTCACCTGACTCACAGAAGGGGTGAGATCAGTGGATAGAATACATAGTTTTAAATATTTGGGGACAAATTTTCTGTATCATAGATATGAGGACCAAGAAGAAAATGAGTGTGCATCAGACACATACATTATGCATGTAAATTGTTTATAATGCATGACGGTGCAAGTAAACTGAGTAATAATGCACAGAAATGACTACATTATTTAGAATCCCTATTATTAGCATACACAAATACAGTAACTATGCATGTAAATATAGGTGTTCAGATTTACATACAGAACTTGGCTTTTGAAAATTTAGTCCTTAATAGTCAGGAGAAAATAATTATTCAAAAATTCTCCAAAAAATATGTATTTTAATACTGTATATAGCTCAGTTAATTGCAAGTTTCAGCTATTCTGCAGTAACTATGGTCGGTAACCTTAAAAGGTGAAGGCAATGTAGAAGCTTGGTGGTGTGTGATACATTGCAACACAGAAGATCCAGGTTCAAAAGTGTCCTTAGGGTTTCCATTCCTTGAATCTGTCAGACACAACATTGACTTCTGCTAGAAAAATAGTGAGGAACGTACCACTATCTGGGTGCCCAGCTCTTGTTCTTCAATTAAGAGGTATTAGTGGCAGACAGCATTTCACCTCCTTCTCCCAGACATCTTCCTCACTAGCACATCTAGGCAGAGTGAGTGACACTCTATGCCCTCAAAGAGTGCCACCAGGGTTCTGACTCCTGCGACCAGAGATAGGCGTGAGGAGATATGCTGCAGCTTTCTACAGTGCATATATGGAGTGCTTCTTCCCACTCGCTCACTCCCCTGAGTCATTCTGCTTGTCTATCCACTACATGTCTGCTTAGCCACCTTTGCACTCTTCACAGCAGCAAGGGCATGAATCGGGCCTTAGCATTATTCTGCGTATTGCCCTGATATGCACAGTACTGCTGGCACAAGCAGTACTTTTTAACTCTGAGCTAGGACTTTTTAAATGTAGCAACATAACCATCTATTCTATGCATTAGAGAACACTTATTCTTGGAAATGACTTGGTAAGTCTGAAAAGTATGGTGCTCCAGGAACACCCCTCTATTCTAACATGCTCATCATCACCATGTATGGAATGCAATACAACAATGATACACACCCACAATTAAGACGCGTCAAAAACAGCTGGCACTGAATGCTCTGATGAATGTGCAAAAATATCAAAGAATCACATAGGAAAATGGACGAGAAAGAAGCATCCATGTTTTGAAATAGCTCACCATCTGCTATATAAAATAAACTTACGCAAAAGCAGCCAACCCAGTGATACATGTTGTGGCGGGGATGGGGAGGGGGACTCTAGTGTAAGCATTCTATTAATTAGAAGTTGGAGGGAAGCCACTTGTTCTGCTAGGGCAAGAGATCCAGTATAAGGTTCCTACCATGAGTGTTTTTTGCTTCAATCTCTCCAGTACTCCACCATTGCTAAGAATGTGCCAGTATCACAGTTCTAGTGACTGTGTGATCCTCCTGTCTTCATGAAAGCTAAGCATCCAAGCCATTAAGTAATGCATTGCAAAATACACAGGATGAAATCCTGGCTCTGTTGAAGTAAATTGCAAAGTCCCTGTTGACTAAAGGACAGGAATCCAATCCCGGTGTTTGTACATACCTTTACTTCTTGCAAGATTCACCTTAAGGGTACATTATCTTACACTTACAGGATACAATTTTATATCTCAGTTCGTTTAATGGGATACAGTATTTGATAACTCATGCAATGAAAAAAAAAATCACATCACTGCAAATGCAAGAAATTGAACTAAAATAGCATTGAACACACATCCCTATGTGTTACCTATTTCTTTAATGAGCCAACTTCTAATAATTGACTTTCATGCTTGAAGGGTAGTTTCAGACTGTAAAGTCATAGAATTGTTCAAACTGGTCAAATCCTGAACCTCCAACTCAAACCTTATTCAATCAAAACTGCCATTAAGCAAGGACAGGGAATTTCGGAATTCCATGTAGTATTAGCAATTGAATGTAGATAACCATAAAACCTTTCCAGCTGCTGTTTATATCTTGAAGCATATTATTTTATGTGTATTTATCCTGAGTTCTTTTCCTTCTGTAAGGATAAAAATACAGAATCAAACAACAGCTTCTGGATTTAAGTGACTCAGGACATTGCAAAGTGCAACAGACAGGTTTTTAAAAGACTTGTTAAAGACAAACAAAAGAAGATTTTTTGAAAACTTACTGATTTCAAGTAAAATAATACATGGATGCTGGCTCTTATTTACACATAAACTAGTTTCAATGTCTTTTTGTCAGTATCACAGACTCATTTGAGGTTTGAGAAGACTCATTCATATACAGCATGAATTTGACAAAAATGTACATACGTAATTGTAAAAATGTGTCATTCCAGAGAAGATGAATTAGGAGATCTTAATTATTATTTATTCCATTCTTTTCTCTGCGTCTCTCCCCCACCCCATTAAATATTTTACTTTGGAAGTCACTGGGGGAGAAAAATGTTAGGGAAACTGTTTTGCTTTCCCAAATGAATATCCTTAAGTATATATTATAATATATTTGAATTTTTAAATAAATACCCCTCACACACAAAAATTAAAAATGATTATTTGTGCCCTATGAAGCTAAGTTACCCTGTAGTGCTGTCAAAAGGTTAACCATTGCCTCAAACTTTACTGTGCATACAATGACCGGAGAGTACCTTTGATAATGACCCTATGACTGAGAGTCTTGAAGACTTAATCAGTTGACACACAAGCAGGCCTAAGGCATTCATACTTGGCATTTTCCTTATTGAAATGTACACAGACAATATGCATTTTAAACAATTCAGAATGCCTAAAATAATCATTGGACCACAGATCCCTTTTTGTAACAGACTTCTCACTATTTCAGCTTTCTCACTCTGATGAACAAGTCAACTAATAAAACCATGTGATGCATCTGGAACTAGAAACTAACTGCACTTAGCACTGGCCTCTGCTCCATATTGTCAGCAGAAGCTTAGTTATTATGTAACACCAACCTATTTTGAAGCCCCTGTTAATCAGAGTTCATTTTAAAAGAAAAAAAATCCCCCATAAGATTTTTTTTTTTCAGAGAAAGGTTATCTAAAAGCTTATGTTTAACACAGCATAACTATTAGGTCAGCTTACATTCCTGAGAAGCATTTGAATTTTGATCCACCATTAGAAATGAAGCAAACTAGAACCATTTATCCAAAACCACGCCATATGTTACATGGGAACTGAATATCATATGGCAAAATCAAACCACCCTTAATATTGTCCATGTCGCTGGATCACTATGGAATATGAAGCCAAGACTATCACAAGTATAAAGTAGAATATTTAGTAATTTTTCATTTAGGAATACTTCTTTCAAAAGACTTCCATATGCTACAATAGAAGAGTCACTAAATAGGCCTAGAAGGGACGCACTTCTTGAATGTAGTTTATTCCAGCTCTTTGCTGGACTGCATAGCTGTAATAACGAGTCTCCTCGAATATGCAGACAGAAATGTCTAGCCACTTGTCTGTTTTCTTCCTCCCACACATCTTCCAGCTAGTTCAGAGAAATACCATGCCAAAAATCAAACACTCAGTATCATCATCTGGATTTGTGACAGTCTCTTGGCAACCTTGCATCTATGAGTCAATAAATAAATGACATTACTCCAGATACATATCTGTAGTATTTTTATTTTAAGAGACTACACTTTGTTTAGAACCCAGTTACATTTGGCCCCAATGTGGCCATGCAGAGGAATCCATTTTCCAACCCTTCTCCCTATGTGACCATGTTGGGGTCCCCCAGAGCTTGAGTCTATGCATGGGGAGGAAAGCAGGGGCTGTGCATCTGTACTCCACTCTTGAGAAGGTGGGTGGAGAGGAGTGGGTGGAGACATATCCAAGGTGCTGGTTATTGCAACTGGTAGGAAGAGTATGCCATGCTCATTAAAGGGCTGTACAGCTTACTGGAGTAAGAGTCACAATTAGGGTTGTTGATTAATCGCAGTTAATTTGTGATTAATCACACTTTTAAACAATAGAACACCAATTTAAATTTATTAAATATTTTTGATGTTTTTCTACATTTTCAAATATATTGATTTTAATTACAACACAGAATACAAAGTGTATAGTGCTAATTTTATATTATTTTTATTACAAATATTTGCACTGTAAAAATGATGAAAGAAATAGTATTTTTCAGTTTACCTCATACAAGAACTGTAGTGCAATCTCTTTATCATGAAAGTGCTTACAAAGGTAGGGTTTTTTGTTACATAACTGTACTAAAAAACAAACAAAGTCCACTCAGTCCTACTTCTTGTTCAGCCAATTGCTAAGAGAAACAAGTTTGTTTATATTTACGGGAGATAATGCTGCCCACTTCTTAATTATGATGTCACCTGAAAGTGAGTACAGGCTTTCACATGGCATTGTTGTAGTTGGTGTCTCAAGATATTTATGTGCCAGATGCGCTAAAGATTCATATGCCTCTTCATGCTTCGGCCATTGTTCCACAGGACATGCTTCCATGCTGATGACACTCATTAAAAAAAAATGTGTTAATTAAATTTGTGATTGAACTCCTTGGGGGAGAATTTTATGTCTCTTGTTCTGTTTTGCCCGCATTCTGCCATATATTTCATGTTAGAGCAGTATTGGATGATGACCAAGCACATGTTGTTTGTTTTAAGAACACTTTCACTGCAAATTTGACAAAATGCAAAGAAGATAGCTACAGCACTTGATCCAAAGTTTAAGAATCAGAAGTGCCTTCCACAATCTGAGCAGGAGGAGGTGTGGAGCTTGCTTTCAGAAGTCTTAAGAGAGCAACACTCTGATGTGGAAACTACAGAGCCCGAACCACCAAAAAAGAAAATCACCCTTCTGCTGGTGGCATCTGACTCAGATGATGAAAATGAACATGCATCGGTCCGCACTGCTTTGTATTGTTCTCAAGCAGAAGCAGAAGCTGTCATCACCATGGATGCACGCCCTCTGGAATGGTGGTTGAAGCACCAAGGGCAGTGGTGAAAGTAAGGCGGTACGGGCTGGTACTGTGTACTGGTAAAAAGTGGCCGCTGGTACCAGCCTGTACCGCCTTACTTTAAAGTGCTGCCGCAGCAGCCCTTTAAGTACCCTGCTTCACCCTAACCCTAAACTTTAACATCGCTGTCGCTTTTGCACCCCCTGTCGTCGGCCCTGTTGGGTCCTTAGCAGCAGGGCCACCGACGGGGAAGCACAAGAGGGGCAGCAACATTAAAGCACTGCTGTAGCAGCGCTTTAAGCAGGGTTCTTAAGCACTCCACAGCAAAGGACCCTGCTTTATCGTCACTACCCCTTTTGCCCCCAGAGGCTGCCAATGTGGGGGGGCAAAAGGAGCAGCTGCCCCAGGACCACCGATTTAAAAGGGCCCAGGGCTCCGGCCGCTGCTGCCACTACCACAGCAGCGGGTGGAGGCCTAGGCCCTTTAAATAGCCATTGGAGCCCGGGCAGCACAGGCCAGGCAGCCTGGAAGGGCTGGCTGGGGGACGCTGACCCCAGCCCCGCCCCTTCCATCCAAGGCTCTGCCCCTTCTGGGGGGGCGGAGCTGGTCCCCATACCAGTAAGTTTTCAATTTTACTTTCACCCCTGATCAAGGAACATATGAATCTATAGTGCATCTGGCATGTAAATATCTTTCGATGCCGGCTATAACAGTGCTATGCAAATGCCTGTTCTCACTGTCAGGTGACATTGTAAACAAGAAGCGGGCAGCATTATCATCTTCTGCAAATGTAAATGAACTTGTTTGTCTGAGCGATTGGCTGAACAAGAAATAGGAGTGATTGGATTTGTAGGCTCTAAAGTTTTACATTGTTTTATTCTTTAATACAGGGTTTGTTTGTTTTTTTAACATAATTCTACATTTGTAAGTTCAACTTTCATGATGGAGATTGCACTACAGTACTTTTATTAGGCGAATTTAAAAATACTATTTCTTTTGGTTTTTTACAGTGAAAATATTTATAATAAAAATAAATATAAAATGAGCACTGTACGCTTTGTATTCTGTGTTGTAATTTAAATCAATATATTTGAAAATGTAGAAAACGTCCAAAAATATTTAAATAAATGGTATTCTATTATTGTTTAACAGCAATATATTTTTATAATATATAAAATATATAGCAGCCATGTTAGTCTGTATCCGCAAAAAGGAAGACTTGTGGCACCTTATAGACTAACAAATTTATTTGAACATAAGCTTTCGTGAGCTACAGCTCACTTCATCGGATGATCCGATGAAGTGAGCTGTAGCTCACAAAAGCTTATCTCAAATAAATTTGCTAATCTAAGGTGCCACAAGTCTTCCTTTTCTTTTTGCGGATACAGACTAACATGGCTGCTACTCTGAAACCATACGTTTTTATAATTGCTCACCAGTCCTAGTCACAATTCCTCCCCAAAACTCCTCCTGAGACAGGACAGTTGCAGTATGTGCCAACCCATATTCAGAGCGCTGAGTAATGTCTCTATCTAGCTGATAACTACATAATCCAAGCATTAATCACTAACAATAGTTGCATATATATTTATTGTATAGCATAAATGGGGAGGATGGCATGTTAGAGAACCAGTAAAAAGACTGCAATTTACAATCTAGTTCATATAAAAATACTGCAAGTGATGAGGATCAGCCATTTGTGGTGGGTGAGAATGGGGATAGAGATGACTGATGGTAAAAAGTCATGAGGTAAGTTTATGATCTTGAGGTGTAATATAGAAATACTCTCCACTTTCTTTAACAGCATGAATGACAACACAAATGAATTGAACCGCTTATATAAATATATATAGCACTGTGTGGCATGTCTCTTAGCACAGTGACAGGCATATTGCACTTTTTTTTTTTTTTTTTTTTTACCTGAAGCCGGCCACACATATAAGGTACATCACAACTGTGATCTGCTTTTCACTTCACTGTGAGACATACCACAAAAGTACTGCAAACCTAACTGCAAAACATTGCAGTCTATAGTAGTTGGTTTTATACAGTGAATTATGTGAAATGTGAGATCAGAATAGAAAGGATTGAATGATATATTTCCTGCTCTGTTGGATTTTTATAAATTTGTTATTTACTGGATCTGAGCAATTAATTTGAGAAATTTGAGTTTAGCCTCCTCTGTTTTTGAATTTTTAATGATCTATGTATGATATTTTTGACTAGTGAATAAATTCAAGATTTTCTGAATGCTCTTGGCCAGTAATTTTTGGTCTGTAGATTGTTAGAAACAGTTGCTTGGGCATATGCTATATTTAAAATTTGAGATGCGTTGATTAGTTTTAATTGACACATACTGTAGGTCATATGGCATTGCTTCTATTCCTCATTCAGTTAGAGTGTGTGTTAGTGGAGGTCTAGTTTAAGGGAATAAGTGAGAAGTTGTGCCCCCATTGAAGGCAACCATTTTGGGAAGGCTTGCCAGTCTTCAGCAGGGGTAGGTATGATAGGTCTTCAAAGGGATGAGAGCAATTGCCCCACTTTTGGGACATCTTGTGCCTGCTGAGAGAGATACCACCTCAAAACGACCTGCCCCACCATCAGAAGATTCATCAGACAAAATAAAAATAGAATTAAATGATAAACTCAGTGACAGACCATGGGCCAAATTTAAACCCGGTGAAAACATAAGTAAGTGTGCAAACTTATCAGGACAGCTGGTGACTTGGCATGACTGGGGCAGGAGCAAGCTGAGCAGAAGCAGTTGGTCAGAATTACCAGGCAGATAGTCATCTTATTGGGGATACTCCTATGTTGAGCAGATTGGAATGGCTACTTTCATGCGGAGCTATATACCTGCCTTGGTCACTTGCTTGGACCCTGGCTTATGGTTTGGCTGGACCTTTAGGACTTGCAGGTAATTACCTCAAAAATGACTCATCAGGCTTAGAACACTCAGTTCAGGGATGACTCAACAGGCTCAAGGATGACTCATCACAAAACTATCTTGAAATCAATGGACACCCCCCACCTGTTTACATTAGCAAGTCTATATATGCCCCCCCCCTTACCGGTCAGCAATACACATATATTGAAGTTTATGTGAATAGAACAGTCTTTCTACTGAGATACCAAGGGCAGAAGTTGGAGTCTTACAGGCACGGACCATGAAAGCTCTTCAGGTTGATGACTCATTTTATTCATTGAACCCATATGACAGACAGCTGCAGCGGCACAGGAGCTAGCAAACAGAGCTCTAAACAGGGGAGTTTGAGTGGGAGTTCTGTTGAAGGAGAAGGTAGTTGTACTTGGTTTTGTATTTTTAGTATTTGTGTGTGTGTGTAGGGGTTTTGTGCTGGGAGAGCAGCTGAGCCTGATTAGGGGGTGGGGCTTTGTGCTGAGAGAGCAGCTGAGCCCTCCTTAGAGGGTGGGGCTTCTGACTAGGGGCCCTATAAAGGTAGCCAGCCAGAGGCACAGGAGCTAGCAAACAGAGCTCTAAACAGGGGAGTTTGAGTGGGAGTTTGTATTGTGGTGCTTGTTTGGGGTTTGCTTTTGCTGGGGGGGGTGTGTGGTCTTTTTGATGTGGCTTCTGTTTCCCAGAATAACAGGACTTAGGTGGGAAGGTGATGACAGATACAGAGGCAGCTGTGGGAGTGACTCCTGTAGTGGAAGACACATTGAGGATGACTGGATGTGGAAGCTGTGGTATGTACATGATCCTGGAGGGGGGAACCGGTAAGAGTTTTTTCTGCATGAAATGTTGTCTGATAGAGCTGATGGAGGAAAAGATCTGAGGTTTGGAGATACAGGTGGAAAGTCTGGTTGAGTTTAGGAAGGGGTTTGAGCAGATGATGGAGCAAAGATATGAGGTATCTGAAGGGAAAAGCTCAGACTCACAGATGGAAGCAGGGCTGGGGAATTTTGAGGAGAGACTGGATGAGGAAAGTGGTCAGTGGAAACATGTGACTCAAAGAACTAGGCAGAGAAAAAGATGGGCTAGTGAAGGAGAAATAGAGCTTAGGAACAGGCTTGCAGAGTTGGAAAATGAAGAAGGGGCTCAGCAGGTACTTGTTGAAGGTGGAAGGGTAAGGAAGAAGAGAAGAGAGGCTAGCCCTATAGAAAAAGGGGAAGAGTCAAGGGAGACTACACCAAATATGAGCCCCAGGAGGATACAGGATGGGTTGAAGATTGTAAGGGAAAATCGGAATGGAAAGAACTTGCAGCCAGAGGGAACAGGGGAGAGACTGGAGAATAGCACTGTCACCAGGAAAAGGAAGGTCTATGTGATCGGGGACTCTTTATTGAGAAGAATAGACGGGCCTGTAACTAGAGCTGATCCTGAGAATAGAAGGGTGTGCTGTCTTCCGGGTGCTAAGATATGGGATGTAGACCTGAGGTTGAAAAGGATCCTCAAGGGAGCGGGAAAGAATCCCCTAATTATCCTTCATGTGGGAACAAATGATTCGGCTAGATTCTCGCTGGAAAGTATTAAGGGAGACTATGCTAGGCTGGGGAAGACGCTTAAGGAAATTGAGGCTCAGGTGATCTTTAGCGGGATCCTTCCTCTTCCTAGAGAAGGGCAACAAAGGTCTGACAAGATTATGACAGTCAACAGATGGCTTAGGCAGTGGTGCTATAAGGAGGGCTTTAGGATGTATGGCCACTGGGAGGCATTCACGGACAGAGGTCAGTTCTCTCGGGATAGACTTCATCTGAGTAGGGAAGGAAATAGACTTCTAGGATCGAGGCTGGCACAACTGATAAAGAGAGCTTTAAACTAGGAATTGGGGGGAGATGGATGGGAGATGTCCAGAAAATCTCCACGCCAGATTTTAGCATTGAGAGGGAAGAAGATGAAGTAAGAAAGGATACAGCCGTGGGTAGGAGAATGTATATAAGGAGCGAGGGCGGTGTGGATACTAGTCTAATAGGTTATACTGGCTGTAGAATGACTGTGCCTAATAGGGTACAAAATGTGAGCGAGTCCAAACAGCAAAAATTAAGATGTTTCTACACCAATGTGATGAGTCTAGGTAACAAAATGGAGGAATTAGAGCTACTGGTGCAGGAAGTGAAACCAGATATTATAGGGATAACAGAAACATGGTGGAATAGTAGTCATGACTGGACTACAGGTATTGAAGGGTATGTGCTGTTTAGGAAAGACAGAAACAAAGGTAAAGGGGGTGGAGTAGCATTGTATATCAATGATGAGGTAGAATGTAAAGAAATAAAAAGCGATGCAATGGATAAGACAGAATCCGTTTGGGCAAAAATTACATTGGGGAAGAAAACTAGTAAAGCCTCTCCTACGATAGTGCTTGGGGTGTGCTATAGACCTCCGGGATCTAACTTGGATATGGATAGAGCCCTTTTTAATGTCTTTAATAAAGTAAATACTAATGGAAACTGCATGATCATGGGAGACTTTAACTTCCCAGATATAGACTGGAGGACCAGTGCTAGTAATAATAATAGGGATCAGATTTTATTAGATGCGATAGCTGATGGATTCCTTCATCAAGTAGTTGCTGAACCAACTAGAGGGGATGCCATTTTAGATTTAATTTTGGTGAGTAGCGAGGACCTCATAGAAGAAATGGTTGTAGGGGACAATCTTGGCTCAAGTGATCATGAGCTAATTCAGTTCAAACTAAATGGAAGGATTAACAAAAATAAATCTGCAACTAGGGTTTTTGATTTCAAAAGGGCTGACTTTCAAAAATTAAGGAAATTAGTTAGGGAAGTGGATTGGACTGAAGAACTTGTGGATCTAAAGGTAGAGGAGGCCTGGGATTACTTTAAATCAAAACTGCAGAAGCTATTGGAAGCCTGTATCACAAGAAAGGGGAAAAAATTCATAGGAAGGAGTTGTAGACCAAGCTGGATGAGCAAGCATCTTAGAGAGGTGATTAAGAAGAAGCAGAAAGCATACAGGGAGTGGAAGATGGGAGGGATCAGCAAGGACAGCTACCTAATTAAGGTCAGAACGTGTAGGGATCAAGTGAGACAGGCTAAAAGTCAAGTAGAGTTGGACCTTGCAAAGGGAATTAAAACCAATAGTAAAAGGTTCTATAGCCATATAAATAAGAAGAAAACTAAGAAGGAAGAAGTGGGGCCGCTTAACACTGAGGATGGAGCGGAGGTTAAAGATAATCTAGGCATGGCCCAATATCTAAACAAATACTTTGCCTCAGTCTTTAATAAGGCTAAAGAGGATCTTGGGGATAATGATAGCATGACAAATGGGAAGGAGGATATAGAGGTAGATATTACCATATCAGAGGTAGAAGCGAAACTGAAACAGCTTAATGGGACTAAATCGGGGGCCCAAATCTTCATCCAAGAATATTAAAGGAATTTGCACCTGAAATTGCAAGCCCATTAGCAAGAATTTTTAATAAATCTGTAAACTCAGGAATAGTACCAAATGATTGAAGAATTGCTAATATAGTTCCTATTTTTAAGAAAGGAAAAAAAGTGATCCGGGTAACTACAGGCCAGTTAGTTTGACATCTGTAGTATGCAAGGTCTTGGAAAAAATTTTGAAGGAGAAATTAGTTAAGGACATTGAAGTCAATGGTAAATGGGACAAAATACAACATGGTTTTACAAAAGGTAGATCGTGCCAAACCAACCTAATCTTCTTTTTTGAAAAAGGAACAGATTTTTTAGATAAAGGAAATGCAGTGGATCTAATTTACCTAGATTTCAGTAAGGCATTTGATACTGTGCCACATGGGGAATTATTAGTTAAATTGGAGAAGATGGGGATCAATATGAACATCAGAAGGTGGATAAGGAATTGGTTAAAGGGGAGACTGCAACGGGTCCTACTGAAAGGCGAACTGTCAGGTTGGAGGGAGGTTACCAATGGAGTTCCTCAGGGATCGGTTTTGGGACCAATCTTATTTAATCTTTTTATTACTGACCTTGGCACAAAAAGTGGGAGTGTGCTAATAAAGTTTGCAGATGATACAAAGCTGGGAGGTATTGCCAATTCGGAGAAGGATCGGGATATTATACAGGAGGATCTGAATGACCTTGTAAACTGGAGTAATAGTAATGGGATGAAATTTAATAGTGAGAAGTGTAAGGTTATGCATTTAGGGATTACTAACAAGAATTTTAGTTATAAGCTGGGGACGCATCAATTAGAAGTAACGGAAGAGGAGAAGGACCTTGGAGTATTGGTTGATCATAGGATGACTATGAGCTGCCAATGTGATATGGCTGTGAAAAAAGCTAATGCGGTTTTGGGATGCATCAGGAGAGGCATTTCCAGTAGGGATAAGGAGGTTTTAGTACCGTTATACAAGGCACTGGTGAGACCTCACCTAGAATACTGTGTGCAGTTCTGGTCTCCCATGTTTAAAAAGGATGAATTCAAACTGGAGCAGGTACAGAGAAGGGCTACTAGGATGATCCGAGGAATGGAAAACTTGTCTTATGAAAGGAGACTTAAGGAGCTTGGCTTGTTTAGCCTAACTAAAAGAAGGTTGAGGGGAGATATGATTGCTCTCTAAATATATCAGAGGGATAAATATAGGAGAGGGAGAGGAATTATTTAAGCTCAGCACCAATGTGGACACAAGAACAAATGGGTATAAACTGGCCACCAGGAAGTGTAGACTTGAAATCAGACGAAGGTTTCTAACCATCAGAGGAGTGAAGTTTTGGAATAGCCTTCCAAGGGAAGCAGTGGGGGCAAAAGATCTATCTGGTTTTAAGATCCTACTTGATAAGTTTATGGAGGAGATGGGATAATGGGATTTTGGTAAGTGATCTTTAAATATTCAGGGTAAATAGGACCAATCCCCTGAGATGGGATATTAGATGGATGGGATCTGAGTTACCCAGGATAGAATTTTCTGTAGTATCTGGCTGGTGAATCTTGCCCATATACTCAGGGTTTAGCTGATCGCCATATTTGGGGTTGGGAAGGAATTTTCCTCTAGGGCAGATTGGAGAGGCCCTGGAGGTTTTTCGCCTTCCTCTGTAGCATGGGGCAGGGGTGACTTGAGGGAGGCTTCTCTGCTCCTTGAAGTCTTTAAACCATGATTTGAGGACTTCAATAGCTCAGACATAGGTGAGGTTTTTTGTAGGAGTGGGTGGGTGAGATTCTGTGGCCTGCGTTGTGCAGGAGGTCGGACTAGATGATCAGAATGGTCCCTTTTGACCTTAGTATCTATGACACATGCTTAAAGTCTCATCGAAGCTTGAAGTGAAGTTTGTCCATATGTGCTTTTGCTGAACTGGGACCTAGAGCCTTAAAATTTAACGGGGGAAGCCTATTTGTTAAAAGATATTTAGAAAATGAGTCAGTTACATTATGGCTGTGTCTGCTCTAGGACCTAGGAATGCGATTCCACTGCTGGCATACACATACTCCTCCTAGCTATCCTCGAGCCAGCGGGAGTATAAGCAGCAGTGTTGCGCAGTAGCGTGGGACGTAGCAGGAGAGGCAAGGGTTTTGCTGTGCAGAGTATCAACCTGCCTGAAAGTGGTAGGTATGTACTCAGCCATGCCTCCACTGCCGTTACCCATGCTGCTGCGCTGCGCTTTATACTCCTGCGAGCTGGAGGAGAGCTAGTGCGAGTGTGTGTACATGAGCAGGGGAATCATACCCCTAGCGCAAAGTGAGACATAGCCTCTGCTGGAATCATGCCTGCTGGGGTTTGTCACACACGTTTAATTCCTTTCATGCCTTCATGCTTTTTTCATTGTTTTTGAAGGTTTGAGGGATTTATTCTTAATGAAAAAAAAGGGGGGGAGGGGACTGTAGCAAAGTGATGTCTCTCTTCAGTATTTCAAATTGCTAGGAACCAAGAAAACAAAACCATACACTTTCCATGTGTTCCATTTTAATAAACTGTACATTAGTTTCATTCAGTGGCTCCAGCCTCTAGCTATCCATTGTACTGCATATTAGTTTTAAATACACATTGCTTGCAATAACACTATAGCGAGAGCTGTGCCTCCAGTTAAGAAATGGTTAGGATTGCTTTACATTTGCAGTCCCATTGAAAACATTTATTGAATCAAAGGGGAAAAATAAATGTGGTCCCTCAGCTCTGTCAAGTATAAACTGTTATTGATCCCCTAAATGAAATTTGTCCATGCTGATCGATCAAACACATTATCTTTTTCCCCCCAGTCTATTACCAGCAATTGGAAACTCAAGCATCAATAGCAGCTTGACCACACATGACTGTAAATTTAGCCAATATGCTTCCAAAATCTGAATTATTTTGCTTCTCCCCCACCTCCGCAAAGAGCTCGAACTGCTGCATTGTGACTATTTTTTTCCTGAGCTGAAGGTTAGAAAAAATTAAATTTAATAAAAAGTTGAAAATTGTTTGTCCTATAAAACTCAGGCAGCATGGCAACAGCTGTTAGACAGAAAGGAAGGAATCACTGGATGTACACACCATAATCTTTAGTGTCAAATGTGTTCTGATGTGCTTGCACGCTGATGTTCATCTTATCTTACTTCAAATAAACTGGTTTCAGAGTAGCAGCCGTGTTAGTCTTTATCCGCAAAAAGAAAAGGAGTACTTGTGGCACCTTAGAGACTAACACATTTATTTGAGCATAAGCTTTCGTGAGCTACAGCTGCATGCATCCGATGAAGTGAGCTGTAGCTTACGAAAGCTTATGCTCAAATGTTAGTCTCTAAGGTGTCACAAGTACGCCTTTTCTTTTTTCAAATAAACTTAACTATGTTTGACATAGGGCAAGACTTCAGACTTTTCACCCATTCAGTTCCTTTTAGGCATTGCGTAATAATAGCTGATTTCATTCATTAGCTTGTTAATGGAGAATAACCTATAGAGCAAAAATCACTGAGCTCATGTCATGTGAGCAAGCTATTACCCAAAGCCCTTATCAAGGGTATAGAGACTATCAGGATAGTTTACATCTTACTGTAGTCTTGTGTTAGGTTGAGAAAGTGTGTGCATTTGGAGCTTCCACCACAACTGGAATTCTGAGTTCCTTTACCCCTTTTATACCAAGTTCTATAGTAGCAGACAAAATCCTAGACATGTGAACAGTCCTATTCATGCTTAAGTTTAATTATGTGCTTAAGTGCCTTGCAAGATTAAAGCTAAAAGGGTCAACAGCCTCTGATGAGGTTATAATTTTTGTTTCTTCCAAACAGTACAACTACACTGCATACAGTCATTAGAGCAGACAGATGAAAATAGTATAATTCCCTTCTATGGTGGCTGGAGTTATTGTGTGCGAGTCCTGTATGTTATTGGATTAACACTGAAACTGGGGTCATTTTAGTTCACAGGCAGCCGCTGTGCCAGATGAGCAAAGGCAGAGCTCCATCAGTAATTGCCAGTAGGTGCTGTATGCCAAGCTTTTCTCAGCTTTCTACATATTTGACAGTGGTGTTGCTCTATATCTCGCTCCTAGAGGATGCATAAAATTGGTGTTACCACTGCAACCTACTTCCAGGAGCTGGAAATATTACACCATAGCACTCCTTTTCCTGTCATCCCATGGAGCAGGAAACACAAATCCTATTTTGAACCAACCTCTTAATGGCAACACAAGATTTTACCCAGTAGGCCAAAGATATTATTCAAAGATAGAAGTGTCAGAGGATAATTCCAGATGTCTAACTGTAAATGTGTATAAATCTGTACTGAATGTATACACAATTAAAAGTGGTCAAATGTAACAGTTCCTATGTCTTTATTTTCACAAACTATCAAGAGGAGAGGATTTGGGGGAGAAAATTTAAGTACCTTGTTCCAACTAGCCTTTTTTAAAATAAGAATGTGAAAATATGTTGTCACATGAATCTAGTTTATTTGAAACTTCAATAGATTGCAATTCTACCCTCCAGCAATATTTTTCATAGGGAAATCTTTACTATCCATACAGAAAGCACTGTGAGATGTAGACTATCAGTAATCATTTGTTACATTTAGGAGAGGATTAATATATTTTTCCTGTTTGACTTACATAAATGCTACAAAAAGAAAAGGAGTACTTGTGGCACCTTAGAGTAACAAATTTATTTGAGCATAAGCTTTCATGAGCTACAGATCACTTCATCGGATGCATAGCTCACGAAAGCTTATGCTCAAATAAATTTGTCAGTCTCTAAGGTGCCACAAGTACTCCTTTTCTTTTTGCGAATAGACTAACATGGCTGCTACTCTGAAATAAATGCTACAAGTAACACAATTTTACCACGTTTGTGGACAATGTGTGGTTTTCCCAATCTGTTTTTTTCCTCGTGTACTAAACAGCATAAACTACTTGCCTATGCATGCAGCTTAATCAGATTTTTTTTAATCAATTTACTTTACAGCCATTTTATGCTTGTCTGAGGTGAACTTCCAACTGCTCAATAGAGTTTAGATCTTCAAAAAGTGCTTAATTTCCAGGTAACTCTTGTTTCTTAATAGTCATCATGAGGGACTTACTCTCTGGTGTTGTCAATAGCTCATATGTTTGTCTTCTGTCTTGCTGATAGGTAATAATTTTCCAAGCAAGCTAAGGGACCTGTGACTCTTTATTAAAACTAATAAGAAAGGGAGTCTCAGGTTTTTAAAAATCACTCAGGAAATTATTACTGACAACTCTCTCTTGAATCATTAAGTAGAAGAACAGCAGTAAGAAGTTAAAATGCCCTATCTGAAAGGAAGCGGATTTTTCTGCAATGTACATTCAGGACACTAAAATTATTTAATGAAATTTTATTATGAACAAACAGTACCTTGTACCACAAATACAATCTTTAAACTACACCTGAAATAACCCACAATACATGTTCAAAGATTCACTGGTTCTTTCCTAATGTACTCTCTTTACATTAATTTAAGAACTGGACAAAAGATTATTTTTAAATGTGAAATTTCACTTAATTTCTGGAGTGCAAAACTGAATTTACATTTTCTGTAAGTATTTTGGGCAGTAGTTATTTTTCATTTCAAAATAGATTAAAACCTAAACTATCATTTACGTAAAATGTTGTGCTTCTTAGATTTCAAGAGCTAACAGCTGTAACATAGTGACAATCTCTGCAACTTTTGTATTGTCATTGAGGAGAAAGGGACTAAGCAACAGAAAAAGAGGGGGAAAAATGTAGTGTGAATGGTAGGGGCCAATGAGGACCACCGAGTTAGGAATTGGGTCTTTTTTTTCCTGCCAAGTGTCGGCAACTTTATTGAACCTTAAGATATTGCCTATAAACAACTAGTCCTGGAGTTGGTGAGCAAGTGGGGAAGGTTTTAGAGACTACATAACCCCAGGCTGTCAACAGCCTCCCCATTTTTCGATGCTCAAATCCCAACATTCCCAGGCTTTACAGCAGAGAGTGGTTCCAGATAGAGCCATCTCCACCTGCTGCTGTTCCATTATAGGAGCAGTGTATTTCTATTATATCCAATCCCAGCACTTGAAAGAGAGGCTACAAATAAACCAATGGTGACATTCCTAACAAAGGAGGACTGTCATTGGCTGGTGGTCACCATGTCTTGTGGAAGCAACATGGACTTGCCATGAAGGGCTATTCCTCTTTATGCTCCAATGGTCTGATCCAAAACCCATTTAAAACAATGGGCTTTGGACCAGGGCAAACCTGACCCAGGGGTGCTCATACATGTCCACATGTTTTTGTGTGATGAACTGTCTTACCCACAGAGATTCCCCCTAGTCAACAAGTGAGAGCAGTTATAAGTTACCTATTATAAAAGTACATAGGAGAGGCAGTATGGTGTAGAGGGACCCACTCCTGCACCCTTATATGTTAATAGCACTTTTACTGCTGACTTCAATGGATGCAGGAACAAATCCTAGATTAGGTGTCAGGAAGCCATTTTTATTTGCATTTCTGCAGCTGGCTCAGAAAATTTGAGCACACCATTTAACCTCTTTGTACCTCACTTTCCTCCTTTATGAAACAGGAACTCGAATACTTTCACCTTCTGTAAAATACTTAAAGATATTCAGATGAAAGGCACAATACAAGTGCCAAGTATTTTTAAATGTTGTCATCTGATAACAGCTTGTACCAGTTCTATAATTACTAATTACCTCTACACTTTACACCAGTGGTGGGCAACTTGCAGGCTGCATGCGGCCCATCAGGGTAATCTGATTATGGGCTGCAAGACATTTTGCTGACATTGACCATCCACATGCACGCCCCCCCCCACAGCTCCCAGTGGCCGCAGTTTGCCGTTCTCAACCAATGGGAGCTGCGGGAAGCGACAGCCAGCACATCCCTGTAGCCTGCCGCTTCCCGCAGCTCCCATTGGCCAGGAACGGTGAACCGCAATAGAGTTAATATAGAAGAACAGGAAGTCTGATGTGTGTTTGGCTTGAAAAGCAGTCTGCAAATTCAGATGATGAAATTAGTTTATAACTGATTTGCTGAACAGGATGCAAAATATATTAATTCAAGAATTTTGAGGCTTTTGAGAAGTGTAAGAGCAGTAAGATACTGTTACCCCTTTTGATCTGAGTGGCTGGCCAAAAATTTGGGGTCTAGTAGGTTGTTCCTGTTAGGAGGAGAAATTGGGGCTAGTCAGGTATTTCTTTGATGCAGTTTGATTTACAAAGAATGTACAAAGTCCTGCATTTCTGAATGCAGAAGGAATCAGATGGCAGGAAATAGCTTCTTTTCCTCACAGCACCAAGAACACGCTTTTCACCCTGCACTCTTGATCCAAAAACCTCTCCCCATGTTTCTTCCAAAGTCAGGCACCGTGCTTTCAACTGCTCCTTCAGGCAGTCTCTCAGGCCCGATCTATATTTAAAACATAGGTCATCATAGCTATGTCTCAGGTGTATGAAAATTCCACACTCCTGAGTATTCCAACCTAACCTCCTCCCCCTCAGTTGTAGACACAGTTATATCGGGGGGGAGAACAATCTTCTGTCACTGTAATTTGTGTCTACAGAATGGGGTTACAGTGGCATGGCTATGATGCTGTAGCTATGCTGCTACAATGCCCTAGTGTAGACATGACCCAAGTTTTCGTCTGTACTGACACACACCCACCCAATACTCAGCAAAATGATCCTGGGTGGGTTCACATATGCCTTTAATCTTAGGTAAGGGTTTATCCTGTTTTGGCCTGGCACACATGCTAGCATCCAGCGTCTCCTCCTATAAAATCAGCTAAGAGATGAGCCAGTAAACATATAGGACAAAATGCAAAAGAACCTCTGAAACTACACAAGATTCTTAAGTGAGAAAGATTACCCGGTGAATGGACTACTAAACACACTATTGTGAAATTGAGCTGTTGGACAACACATCAGGTCATAATGTAATAACATTTTGAAACTGAAAGTTGTTCGGGATTTCAGCTGTATCAATAGCAGATAATGACCCACAATTCATGAGAATCATTTTGGCAATTCTCCTTGATATACCAGTTCAAGGCCTTACTATGCACAATCACATTGTTTAGCAGGAAAGTCAGCATAATTAGCAAAGGACCTTATTTTCAAAAGCCACTGAAGATTCGTGGGATCTGTTTCTAGCATTGTTATAGTGTTGCTATGCTCCTCATGATGGCTCAGACCACTGCTCAGACTTATACATGGGAAATAAAAAACCTTAAGTCCCAGCATCTAACAAGCTTTACAAGCCACAGACAAATTAATCCTAAAGCAGTTATAATAGAGCTATATGCCAGGAGACTATAACAGAAAATAATGTTATGATAAGGGCACCAAATGATTACCCCTGTTATAAACAGGAGAGAATGTTAGAGTCTCAATAGAAAGCGGTTCTTGATCTGCCAAGGTAACAGCTGTATCATCCACACCTATGTCACATATGGTAACAACCATAGAGGATCAGTCTTACGTGAAAACTAGAAGACCTTTTTAGGGTATGTCTACACTACAATTAAACTCCTGTGGTTGGCCCAGATCAGCTGACTCGGACTCACAATGCAATGGGCTATGGGATCCTCCCTCTTTGGGGGCTCCACAGCCCCAGCCTGAGTCAGCTGACACTGGCCAGCTCTGGGAGCTTAATTGCAGGGTAGATAAATCCTTAAGGACTATTCCTCTATTTCTTTGGCCAGAATACGACTCATCTGATTCCAGTGCTGACAGAAATACACACATACAGTCACGGACAATGATAAACAGCAGGAATAGCAGACACAAGCTTCAGGTGTCAGATCCACAAAGGCCAACCAAGTTTCTACAGAAAGAATTGTTCTAAGACCAAGAAGAGGCTGGCTAATCAGATAGTATAGATTATTCTGTCTTTATAAGCCTCTCAGGGGATTCAGGTTGTCTGAACTCCATTTGAATATTTTATTAGTTGGTTATATTAGTTTGTGGTGGTCTTTTTCAGTTGATATTATGTTAGAACTTTCTTCACATTGAACCTGGCCTTGATATTGACAACGGGCAGAAGGGTTTATTTGTCTTTAAAAAAAAACAAACAAACAAAAAACAAAAGGAAGATGTAAGGGTATGTTCCAGTATCCATTGGGGTCAGTCAATAATGAACTCTGTCAAGCAACCGATGTATTTACCTTTCGTAACTGTGACGAATGAAAAGTTTAATAGATGTTAGGACCGGAAGGGACCATTTATGATCCTCTATACTGACCTCCTGCTTAACACAGGCCAGAGAACCTCACCCAGGGCAGGTCTACACTACAGAGGGAATCAATGCTCTGAGATTGATCCACTGGTGGGTCTAGTAAAGACCAGCCAAATCGACTGAAGAGCTCTCTCCAGTCGACCCCTATACTCTACCCCTGACGAAAGAGTAAGGTAAGTTGACAGATTTTTCTCCTGTCAACCCCCCATGGTGTAGACCCCGTGGTAATTCAACCTACGGTCCATCGACTCCAGCTACAGTATTCACGTACCTGGAGTTGCGTAGTGTAGGTCGACTTACAGTGGTAGTATAGACATAGCCCCAATAATTTCTGCATCAAGCCCATATCTTCTGATTGGGCTACAATGTATCTTTTAGGAAGATATCCAGCCTTTACTTAAAGACTTCAAGTGATGGAGAATCCACCATGTTCCTATATAGGTTGTTATAATGGTTAATCATCATCATGGTTAAATTCAGACTAGAAATACAGTATTTTGTCTAGATTTAGCTTCCAGCCATTGGATCTCATTATGCTTTTATTCCTGTTAGATTAAAGAGATCGCTATCATCAGAAATCTCTTCCCCATGTAGGTATTTATAGACCATGATCAAGTAACCTATTAATTGTCTCTTGGACGTACTAGATTGTGCTTTATACCAAGAGACTTAGGTTTCCAAACCTCTAAACATTCTTGTAGCTTTTTTTCTGAAAAGTTTCCAATTTTTCAACATCATTTTTAATGTTTGAATACTGCGTCCAGTTCCGGTGTTCAGGTAATGGTGTTACTAATGTATACAGAGGTAATACCAGTTCCCTACTTCTACTTGATATTCCCCTTATGCATCCAAGGATCATTTTCACTCTTCTCACTACGCATTGCACTGGAAGCTCATGTTCAGTTGTTTTTCTACCATAAACCCTAAGACTTTCAGTCCCTGTACTACAGGACACTGTTTCCTAGATTGTAGGTGTGACCTACATTCTTTCTTTGTAGATGCATGAACTTGCATTTGGTTCTAGACATACCCCATTATATGATGATTCGCTATTTACAACTGCTTTTTGAGACCTCGGAATGTCATGTGAAACTAAGTCTAAAACTGTTATGTCAACACAGTTACCCTCAACCAAACTTGTAAATCTCAAATAAAAATATATCAAGGTGATTAGGTACAGGAAAAAAGACCAATTTCTCTCCAGTAATCTTGCATACCATCCTTTTCTTACAATCCTTCGAGAGACATCCATCTCTGCAATGACATATGGCAGTATCTATCTCCATGTGGAAAATGTGTGCAGCTACCTAGCACTGAATCATATTTGTCCTGTATTTGGCCCATAATGAACAAAAAAAACAACTTCTCTTTACAAGTTGTAAAATCTTGCATTAGTTTCAATTCAGAACTTCCATTAGCTAGACTTGGAGTTCCACATGCAGAACATTAGCCGGATTTAGCATATAATATTTTAGGATAGCAATATCATGAAGATAGAAAGAGGTGTTGATTTGATTTTGCCACTTTCAAAAGCAAAATTTTCTAGAACTTCCTCAAAAAAAAAAAAAAAAGTTACCTTTGGGATTAAACAGATGTTTCAAGATGGAAACTTTCAGATGGTTTCATAAGGGAATTTGTTTGAGAAAGTTGAAGAGGAAAATGTACCTTAACCTTAACTAAAGCTTTCAATGAAAGCTATTAAAATAAAATAAATAAATAAAAATCACTCATCCACCACTGAACTGCAATCCCCTCAAACAGAATATGGCAGCTGATCTGTGCTAGTCAGGCTACACAACAGTTTTAGAAGTATGGTATACTGTTTCCAACTGAAGCTACAGGTCCACAAACTGCACCAATGACCAAATGACTTGATATTTTTATGGTGAAAAGATGAAGAAATGCAAACACTTAACTGTGTCCTATGAAGATAGACAGACTGAGGTTTTTTATTTGGTGAAGTCACCAGGACTGACAACAGTAGCAGCAGCAAATAGCTTTTCAACTACCCAGAAAGTTTTATTTCTATCGAAGTTCAAGCAATGAATTTCAATTTTTCTAAGAAAAAGTCTAATCTCCCTGGCAGATGCAGTATCATCTGAATATTCCACATATAATTTCACTTCATTGCTCCCTGTCTATTTGAGCTTTTTTTGAAAGCTGTAATTACATAAACAAAGAGCTTCCCACACTCTGACTGTGGAAAAATACATATTAACTCCAGACATGCTGTGGGTGTTCTGTACTTTTTTTTTTTAAGCAAGCTTCTTATTTGTCAAAAACTATTAAATACTGTCTAAAATAGCAATAACGCAAAATATGTAATGGTAGCAACTGTCATTCTCATTCACTGATTTGTTTAGTTCTATTATTTCTTGTTTTCTTATATTAAGGGATAGATCATGAAACTAATACTGCAGTATAAAACAAACAATACTTTCCCTCACTAAATATTTGCAGATATGCTGTTTACAAAATGAGCTATGACATAGTTTGATATTTCAGTTTATTTGCTTACAAGGATCTGATCAATTAAATGAGTCAGAAATACATCACTGTCATATGGCAGCAAAGGATGCACTTCCTTTGACAAATTATCTCCGCACATTCTTACAGATTTAGGGCTCAAGATTAATTGACACTGGGATAAATCAGGAGCAATTCCACTGATGTCAAAGTTGCAGTGGTATAACAATGGTAGAAGAGAGAGGACAATCAGACACAGTTTTAAAACTGGACTTATTAAAAAAAACAATTTATGGGAAATTACTACTGATCATAAAATCATAGACCCAGATCCACAGCTGGTGTAAATCAGGATAGTTCCACTGAAGTTAATAGCAATGACTGATTTATAGCAGCCAAGAACCTGGTCCCCATAATGTATCCTAAATACAATGAGCCACATTCTGAAGTTCTTTCTTGGCTATTAAGATGACCTTATTAGGAAAAGCTCTCATTGGCCAACTGAAAACAAGAAATATATTTCTATTAGGAAAGTTTTTATTTGTGACATTGGCTGAATGTGTTGGCTTTTCATGAGTAGGTTAGTTCAGCACAGTACAAACTTGCACTACGTGTATTGTAAGCAGTCCATAGATTTTATTTTCAGTACACTATATTATCATAAGATATATTGATATTTAATTCAGAGACAAGATTGATCAGACAAAACAGAAATATAGATAAGAGACATGTTATGTGCCCTACGAAACAACTGCTGTGTTTCACCATAGAGATGGTTGCATTTCCGTGAAAGATGAAATGATGGCTCCTATGTAAAATTTATCATCTCATCCCCAAGATCCTAACATAACTTTAGGGTGGTATTTCACTTTTTCCACTGTCTCTTTTGTGTCTGCCATTGTGCTCCTTACTGTGGTGCAGTTTCATAGTTCATTAGACTCTAATAAACCTTAGTCACAAAGAAGAAAGGAAAACTAGAAAGGAAAAAACCAATGGCCAATTTATCAACTGCTTTTGTTACGGACCCCTCCCAAGCTCTGCTCTTACCTATATGACAAATAGCCCTCTGTTTGAGAAAAATGCCACCACCACTTCAGCTGCAGTTAACATTCCTCTGCCAACCAACAATCAGTGTATCCCTCAAAAAGACATTTTCAGAAGCATGGTGCAGTACTAGTCTGAAGGACTTTGCAGCAGTAATACCAGTGGGCTTCATTCACACTCCATTTCATATTCTTTAAGAACCAGATTGTGATACCATTGGTCATGCCTGCTTAGCATCTTTCTCTGTGTGAAGTAAGTGGGATTGTTCTAGAGAAAAGTACTAGCAAATGTGGGTAAAGCAAAAGGTAACAATTTGGGCCTATATAAACAAGCTTGAGATACTTTCTGTGGAACTGTTTATTCCTTCATATTACAGTAGATGTGCTGACAGCTGGTCAGAAAACCTAGGAGCTGCAACCAATCATTTTTGAGTAATTTCTTTAGAAACCAAATGTAAACCTAATCCTTCACTTTGAGTCTCAAAATAATGCTGAATGAATGTCCTAAGCCCAAAGTCATACCAAACATAAGTGATTTCATCTCAACATTTTTCTACAGTTCAATAGAATCTTTATTCAGAATTTAAGATCAACCATTCTGAGGTCTCTGAACGTGCATGAATATCTCGGACTGAATCCTATGGCTTCATTTCCATAAATATTTCATGACAGCTGGTCACAGAGTAGGTCTTCTGGGTTCCACAAAATAGTCTTAGTTTTTAAAACCCAAAATGAAACCAGCCAAACCCACAGGTAAAGAATAAAAGTTGAACAAAATGCACTGGTTTTGCTTTGAAATTTGCCTCTTGCCAAATGGGTTAGAGCAAGATTAAAACTCAATGAAAGGCAAATGAATATGAATCTATCATAAAAATGTTACTTGAAACCAAAAGCAGTGAGTGTCAGACAGTTCAAGTGATCCATTTATTCGGGAGGATTTTGCTGGTATTTGGATAGGCTAGAAATTTCAGTGCTGGACAACCTCAGCCATAAAACTACAGTAATTATACCCTCAATAGGGAACACATACATTGCTTTGGGTCCTATCTTTCCGAAAAGAAATGGTAATTCATTCCCTCTTGTATCCTTCTAATGCAAACTATTCATAATTATGGTAGGAAAGTGAAATCTGCAACTAGCTCTTTATTCACACATTAACAAAAGAATAAAATATTTATTATATTGACTAAGCGTATTGACGCAAGTTCTTTTGAGACTAGCAAAAAATAGCATTTAAGCAGTTATCTGAAAGTGAGCTTGTATTTTGCCTTTGGTCTTTGCACACAACTCCCATTGATCTCAATGAGAAGTCTTACATTCTTAAGAAGAGTAAAGTATTGCTTCAAAGACCTAATTCTCCTCATTCTACCTGTATAACAGTAGTTACTCAGCTGAAACCAGCGAAGTTTCACTACTGTGAAAGGAGAATCAGGCTCAGATGTTTACATTACAATTTTAGAAATCTTAACTGCGCAGGTGAGTTACAGAAAATAGAAAGTTTGAGAGGTCTAAGACCCTTTGAGATGACAGGTTAATATCTAACCACGTAGCAACTGGGTCAAGAAGAAATTATAAGTTGCGATGTCCAATTTCTGTGTGATGGTAGCAACTTCCCATCACTACCAGATGGTCATCCTCCAGCCAAATGTGCCCCCCCCCAAAAAAACCCAACAACTTATTTTGTGGCAAAAAGCAATTTTTTTTAATCAAAGTAATAGCCATACAAACTAAAGTTCATTCTAGAGCAGTCTGTGATTGTTAATAATTTTAAGAGACAGCTAACTTCTTTAATGTCATCTTTTTCCTGCTGGTTATTCTACTGGGGAGTGGGGGGGGAAATGAATAGAGAGCATAAATGATTTGCTCATATTCTTCTGCAATCTTTTCTCACTTCACCTATTTGATTTTCAAGAGGTAATGCACTAAAACAATATTTTTGTTAAATAATTTTGTAAACCATGGAGAAGCTATGCTTCACAATAAAGGTAATTTTAATCTTTATTTTCATTTCTCTGATGTTTATACAGTCAATTTTTTTAAAATGAGTGACTAAATTTTGTCCACTTTAATCTACTACAGAGTACTCCAAAAATTAGAACCCATAAATCGAGTAAGGCGGGAAT